>NC_062217.1:118964133-119085205 GCF_902686445.1 Sciurus carolinensis
AACAGAAGTGAACATCAGCATTTTACAAAGAAACTATTCAAATTTCCTACATTTCCTATTTAATCTTTGACAGAATTTTCTTTAAAGTTTTGCTCTACTTTCTTCTCTTCTGAAACCTTGAACTAAGTAATTTCTCTTGCCATTCCTTTTTGAAGTAAACACAAGAAAACCTTGAGAAAGATTAAAGCACTTGCACATTAGTTAGGGCATCAGGTTTGCCTTTTCCGCATCTTCAGTCATGACCTTTGTTCTATTTTATTAATCTTATTAGAGATATTCTTTACTGTAAATTGTTTTGTATAATTTGGATATTTTATATTTAAGAGCATTCTATTTGAAAAGTAAATATAGAGGCTATACTTAGTCACCGATTTCTTTATTCAACAGGTTTTATTAGCAGTCTAAATTCTAGAGATAAAAGAGTGAATAGAAGAATATATTACATAAGATAAAATCAATATATTCGACTTTGGATAATAATAGTACTGGGGAAAAAATAAAGTAGAAAAGAGGAGGGGAAGGTTTATAATTTTAAATAGGAGATGGGCATCTGATAAAGACCCAAAGAGAGTGAGCCATTCAGTGAGGGAAGACACCCCAGGTAGAGGAAAAAGTCATCAAGTGCAAAGCCTTAAGCTCTTGAATGTTAATTTGGGAAGGCAGGGGAACCAAGATGGAATGACTGGAGGGCAGTGAGGGAGGAAGTGACGAAGTTGATTGGATGAAGGGTCTTTGGTTTACACATTTAAACTGATAGTTATTGGTGATTTTTCAATGACACTTATTTACAAATAATGATTTTGTCAATAGATGTTAGCAAATATTGGTGCTTTAGAGATGTTATTGCTTTATGGCATTATTTTTCTTCATTCATTTACACAGCCAAAGCATATATAGCACCTACAATGTAACAGTCATGGTAATGCAAAAAAAAAAATTAAAAGGCAAAAAATGTGACCCATAACCTCAAATGTCTTTGAACTAGGAAGATACTTATCAGTTTATCAACATAACCTTTCTTATCTTTAGGTAAGGAAAACTGATATAGGATGATTAGACAGGAAAGAGATAATCACACCTGAATTCAGCTAGAACAATGGTGTAAAGAGATATGAATGAAGTGTGATTGAATATATCGGAACTAGAAAGCTGTGAAAAACCTGAACTAAGACTTAATAGAGGGTGAAGAACTAAGTAGAAAGGTTATAATCCATTTTTAGAATGGGAGTATTGTAGGACTTTATGACTAAATAGAGGTGGGGGTGTGAAACAGGGAGGATCAAAAATAACTGCCAGTTTCTAACTTGAACAACTACATGGATGGTAGGGTTACAGTTAGTGAGTTCATTTTAGGATATCTTGAACATAAACTATAACAAGTTGCTAGCTGATATGATGGAAATCCAGAGGGCATAAGAGATATTTATTTAAAAAGGTCAAATTACAGAACCCCAGGGGCATCAATATTTGAGTGGTGTGCAAAGAAAGAGTTACTCTTAAAGGGGATTTAAATGAATAGAGAGAAAGAAAAATATTCATGGGAGCCTTAAACAATTTTATGTCATATATCATAAGATAATTTATGTCGTATTTATCATGTTGACAATATCAACTTATAGTGACAAAATCAATAGTATTAATTATCTTTAATAACATTATTTATATTAAGCATATAGAATAAGCTTCACAGTAAATCATTAAATATAAAGAGATTTCCATGATTACTTTAAATAATTCTGAATTCAAATACATCACATGCATAGTTTATTCTTGCTAATTAATTATCCTCCTAGAATTAAAATATATTGTGAAACTATTTCTTTCAGTACTTTAAATGTAGTCACTTAATTGCATTCTGAATATTTTAGTTGGCTAAAACAAGTAACCACATATCAATATCATTTCCTAGAGAGAGAAGCAGCAGTTCTACAAAAAAAGAAAAGAAAAAGAAATCCCTGTCACAAAAACATAAAATTATGTGCCCAGCAATTAGAAAATCCCAGTCTATACTGTGTCAGTTCTAAAAGCACAACTTATTTGTGAAAATAATGTTAATATACATTCTGAAATCATGGAGATTTAAATGAATTATAAAACTAATGGAAGTCCAATGCTTTAAAGAATACATATGTGTATATAAATAGTAACTAGTATGTTTTTGTTTATCACATCTTTCCCCAAGTACTTGACAATCAGAATTGCTTATGAAAGTTCTGTATTATTTTATAAGGTGACAAAAACTCTGAAAGGTTAATTGTCCAAAAATCATTAGCCAGTTCATTGACAGAACCAATGTTTCAATATGAAATATTTTTAATGTCTATGTTCTCTGATATTTAAAGACTTTAAAAGTATGTATAAAATTAAAATATCAGTATTTCTTTATATACTATGTAATCCTTTAACACATGTAAATTTAGTATAAAGGAAATAATTATCAGGAAACTCCTGATAACTTACAGTATGAATCCTAAATATCTTTTTTATAAGGTGCAAACTAGACATTCATTTTTCAGATATAATCAAGAATTGAAACCTCAAAAGTAGAAAATTTTGGATATAAATGATTTAAGAGGTTGCTAGATCAGCAGACATGTTCTCCTTCATTGTTACAAAGTTTCTACCTGTCATTTGCTATACAGTAACACATGAACAAATGGCTCACACTGGAGTTATGATGAAAACATAGGCTATACTATTACCATACTTAACATTATAACCAAAATTACAATTTTGCAAATTATAACTAGAGGAAAATTACAGGTTATACCAAGTGTAGCAGATGTATAGAAGAATGTAAAACTGTTAGAAATCCTGAATATTATACCTTATGAAATTGTATTTCCAGTTAACATAAATGCTAAAACAGGTTATTCATTCATAGAGCCTTGCATTAGAAAATCTTGCTCCTACAAGTACATTTGAATGTACAGACCTTCAAATGAATGTATATAGTAACTAAAAAATTATGTCTCTCTTTGCCAAGAGTGAATCATAATAATTATTAGAAGACTTTTTGATACATAATATTTGTTAGAAGTAACTATTAGTAAGAAGTCCCGAATAATTAACAATCATGTAAAAACACTGGTACAATGTAAACAGCTAGGTAAAACAGAATGAAGAACTCTAAAAGCAGATGTCAAGGCACTTGCCTGTAATCGTAGCAGCTTGGGCTGTTGAGGCAGGAGGATCACGAGTTCAAAGCCAGCCTCCACAACTTAGTGAGGCCCTGTCTCAAAAAAAGGGGTAGGGACTGGAGATGTGGTTCAGTGCTTAAGTACCCCTGGGTTCAATCCCCAGTAGAAAGAAAGAAAGAAAGAAAGAAAGAAAGAATGAAAGAAAGAAAGAAAGAAAGAAAGAAAGAAAGAAAGAAAGAGAAAGAAAGAAAGAAAGAAGAGAAAGAAAGAAAGAAAGAAAGAAAGAAAGAAAGAAGAAAGAAAGAAAGAAAGAAAGAAAGAAAGGAAGGAAGGAAGGAAGGAAGGAAGGAAGGAAGGAAGGAAGGAAGGAAGGAAGGAGAGTAAAGAAAAGGAAAAAAAAAGAAAAGAAATAAATCTATCCAAAAATGCATGTGCAAATCCTAAATGAGCAAGTAGTGATCAGTCCACTGCTTCAGAAATTTCCACTACTTTGTTTAAAATATCATTATTAATTGCATGTATGTATATATTCATGTATCCAGATTATGTATCCATGTATAATAGATTAATTCAAAGATCTGTGATCTTGATATAAATAGCTATGTCCTAGAACCTTTAAACAGACATCACAACTCTGCCATGGTAGCTGCCCAGGGGTTGCCAGTGCCTCAGAAATGTCACCTTGTCCTCCATGTGCTAGTCAAGCAGAAGACTGGTAACACTCCTTGTCCATTCATCATTTTTTTAAAGTAGTATAATAAGTTAAGCAATCATTTTAACAGTGTATGTTATAACAATAGCATCACTCAGCCCTACCTCGTGCCAAAGATGTGAAAGTTAAATGAAGGGGAACAAGCTCTAATAGTGCCCTTTTATGTTCTGAGGACACAAGTGTTCTCTGTGAACCTGACATTTTCTTGGTCCATGTCTGATCTTAAGGATTTCCCATAAGATGCTTTAAAGTCCTCACACATTTTCTTACAGATAAGTGGCAAAAAATTGTGGGATGAAAAATCATTATTAGTAACTTGGTAAATACTGTGCTGGTTCTCCAGTTGATAATGGAAGCCAGTGCACAAATGTCAAACATTTTGAATGCAAGGTGTCCCACTTATCATCACAAATTTTATTTGGGAATACCATAAAAATAACAAGCCAGCATGTTGTGACTGCCCCCCTGTGACATTCACTTTCTCCCATCCCTTCTCCCTTATTTTTATGAATTCTTCTGAAAATGCCAGATGGAATTTTTTTTCCCAGATTGACTAAAGAAACTGTGTTTCACTAAAATGATGACATTGATAGTAATGCAAACTTAAGAGCCTTAAGAAGTTTTAGTAGATGTAGTGATACAAGGATTAACCAAAATGGTAAGAAAAATGCATCCTGGAAGTTCAAAGTAAAAGTAGAATTTATGCTCTGTCATAATATACCACACAATGTTAAATAAAAGCACATATTAATTCGATCTAGCAAACATTCATTGAACAATAGTGACATATATCAAAAGAGAAAAAGATCAAATGACCTAGATTGAGCCTTCAAGGAGCTTACAATCCTTCTGAGGAGACAAATATATAAACCACAAAAGATAAAATAATATAAAAATGTTATACTTTTTCACTTTTTCTAGAAGTAGATCTTTCTATAATCACAATGAAAGCACTTAAATCATATTAATGGTAAGGATAAGTGCTATTTGGGCCACAGAGACATTCAAGGTATGTTATTGGATGGTAAGAAATAGAAAATGACATATGCAATTATACAAGTCTGACTGAAAACTAGGTAATTTAACCAAAAATTGTCCCTGAGTATGTTCTACCAGAATGAAGAGAGAGCACAGAAGTGAGTCAACGATGTTCTGAGATGTGAAGAGCTAGTACTCGAATGTGAGCCTGCAGTGGCTTTATGGCAAGTTAAGACTCCCCAGGCTGCCCAAGGAGACTTAATGCTATCTGTGTTGTTCTTGTAAATAAATGAAGTTCCTTCATGGGTGTCAAAAGTTATCTGAACAACCAATAGTATTTACTGTTTACCTATTTTACATATATCACCAGAAAGTATATGGAAAAAGTAATCACCATCAATTCCTGTATTCTTAACCCTTTCTTTTGGTTCCCTCTTTCTCCATTCTTGAAACAGTTTCCAGACACAGTTTAGAAAACAAGGATAGAAACTTAATGACTCATAAAACCT
This sequence comes from Sciurus carolinensis, assembly GCF_902686445.1. Taxonomy (NCBI): domain Eukaryota; kingdom Metazoa; phylum Chordata; class Mammalia; order Rodentia; family Sciuridae; genus Sciurus; species Sciurus carolinensis. Next base: position 118,969,473 of record NC_062217.1, read on the forward strand.
ATGGAGATTAAATACCAGCTGTACTGCCATTTTCAGGCTAGAGGTTTTTGACTATCTAATATCTCTAAGCTATTAAATTTGCATGTATCCATTCATTCAACAAGTCTTTCATTCAACTCAATAAACTGAGTTCATGATGTGTGACAGAACTTGATGACTCATAGGTGAGTAAGATAGGATTGTACCCTCCTGAAGCTTAGAATCTAATAAGGAGAGAAAGACAACCAAAGAATCACAATAAAGTGCCATAGCTAATAGAAGTCCATAGAGATAAAATAGGAATGATTATTTCTCCCCATCAGCATCAGGATCAGGTCAAACAGAAGATAATGATTCTGCTGGAGGACAAAATGTTTGTGAGGGTAACACTAGAAGATACCTTTGGTAAACACAGTAATTAGAAAAGGATGAAGGTGACCTTAAGGTACATGTGAAGTCACAAGAGATGTGGTGAGAGATGAGATTGAGAGACAAAAATGCTTATGTGCTAAGAAGAATTTAGACTCTTTTATATAAACAGGAAGAAACTAGTAAAGGAAAATAAGAAAGGATTTTACAATAGAAATTCTAAAATGCATTTAAGGAGCATATTAAGAACAAAAAACATTTGAGTGTTGAGAGGTCAATTAGAGGATGATGGTAATAGTGCAGGTGAGAAGCAATGAGGGCCTGAATCAAACTGGGAAGCCTGTGGTGAATAACTGGAGAGGACTGATTTGAAGAGGCAGAATGGACAGAACTATCAGCTGGACATGAGATATGAATGAAAAACATATTTGACGCCCAAGTTCACGGCTCGAGAAAGCAATTGGATGGTATTGCCATTGGGAAATAAAGGGAATACCACGTGACTTAAGTTTTCCATGTCTTCTAGATTTTTAGTGTGGAACTCAGTTAAAGGATTTGGAAGCAGGGATGTATAAGACACAGGTACAGTGTGGCAGTGAATCAAATCATTTCAAGAACATGTAAAGTGAGAAAGGTGAAGAGCAAGGCCCTGAGGAATATTCAGTGCTGACAGGAACTGGGAAGAGAGAAGAAGTCATGAAAGAGAAGGGATGCAGGAAGGGCAAGAAGGTCAGGGGAAGGTAAGAATCAAGAAAACATCAAAGCAAAAAGAAAGTGGTCATCAAATTCAAGTGCTGTAAGGAAGGGAATAAAAATGAAGTGTTTCTTGGATTCAGAAACAAACAAGGCTGTGGCACCTGTTTTCAGTGGTTAGAGAATAGATTGGAGGTAAGACCCTTAGTTCCAATAGGAATTTATGGTAGGAGGTAGTTAAAGGAGAATGGGCTGTGTGGTTTAACTGTGCTTCTTGGGACAAATTTGAATATATTTGACTGTAAGACATGAACAAATCAAATAAATCGAAAACTGAGCACCAAGTTTCCCTTCTAGAGGAGTAGTAACTGGTGGAGGAATACAGAAGCACAAGTGGAAGAAATCAGTTTTTTTCACTAATAATATGTATTTGTGCTTTGTTCTTGATGACAGTCAATATGACTAGGTTTTATGTATGCCAACTCAATAGTACAGGTTAATTGTGAAAGAGAATAAACTACTTTCTCTGTTTACTTCCATGAAACCAACATTCTGTTTTATAGATAATTTGACAATTGGGGAATTTTAGTGCAAAAGTAATCTAAAGTGTTTTTTTCCATTTAAAAACTGAGGAGTATCTGGAGCATAAGTCTGAATTTTAATCTGCATTTTTCAAAGCAGTTCAAATATAAGAAAGAAAACATTACTTTAGAATCTCTTTGATCTGTCTTACTTAACTTGGGACTTTTACAAGGGGAAAAAAATTCTATGGCTTAAAACTTTATCCACTGTACTTACAAGTGCTCAATAGGCTCCAGTGTAATTTGTAGGCAAAGTTCGCTTGCAAAAATATCATAAATACATTTGATCTTGCATAACCCACAGAATTTTCTTACTTTATTTTACAATTTAATGGGAAGAGCTTTATTTCAAAAACATTTAACTAGTGTTTATTCCTTATAGAGTTTTAAAATTATCTAGCACTGTGATATTGGAATAACAAAGCATTACTAACTTGTCAAAAAGTAATAAAAACCTGCTTTTAAGAAAAGGACAAAGGGTACCAGGTTTGGTGATGCTCTAGTATAAGTCCAGAGACTTGGGAGGCTGAAGCAGAAGGATCACAAGTTCAAAGCCAGCCTCAGCAACATACCAAGACCCTGTCTCAAAATAAGAAATTAAAAGAGCTGGGGATGTGGCTCAGTGGCTAAGTTCAATCCCTGGTACCAAAACAAAACAAAAGAAAAACAAAAAAAAGACAAATGGAGTCAAAATGTATTGTCTAAAGGCAAAAGGAAAAAGGCAATATTGGAAAGATCATAGATCATGTTTTTTTTTGTTGTTGTTGTTGTTATCTAGAAAGTTTCCCAAATGCCCCACTGAGCTAATCTCTGAGCGATCATTATGAGAAATGATAGCTGTCTCTCTGGCCCAGAGTCAGATTTTTTTCATATTCTTGGTTAACACAGCTTATATCACATTAAGTTTGTGAAGTTAACATGAAAGCTGACTTCTTTTTTTAATGACTTACATCAATTTTATAGAAAGCACTCATAGGGCTGTTATAAGGAAAAAGTAATGTAATAGATATTTTGCACAGTAAAAAGCATGACTCAGCATAGTAAAAAGGAATGATCATTGGAGCCAAAAAATAATTGAATCTAAATCTCAGCAACCTCAGCTCTGCCACTTTGTAGTTTTATGACCTCAGATAAATTTCTTATCTTCTCAGAGTCTCTATTTCCTCATTGAAAAAACAAGGATAATTGGACTTACCTCACTAGAAAGCTATGAAAATTATGTATGATTTGAAAACCAATGCCTGATCACATCTAGTAGATGCTCAATAAATGATTCCTCCTCTCCATTCCCCAAAGCACAACTCTTTAACAAATTTGTCAATTTCAAATATGTAAGCACTGAATACATATGCCATATTATTAGGCTAACTAGTTAATTCTTAAATGTAGTAAATATTGAAACATGCAGAAAATAATCTATTCCCTTCCTGGATTTATGGCCTTCCTAATTTTTCAAATCACTCTACCAGTATTTATTAAACACCTACTCTGTGAAGGAGGGCATTAACATAGATAAGGACTCTTCCTTGACCACAAGGAGGTTGTGATATACCTTTGAAAACCACAGGATATTGGAATTGGCAGGAACCTCAGAGATCACCAAATGTTTTCTTTTCTACAGAGGAAAAACAGCCCCAGAAAGTTTCAATGATATACTGTATATTGATAGTTAGTGATAGCTCTAGTGTAGGCCTTCTGGCTGCTAATCCAGTGACTTTTCCTTTAATCCATTCCACCTATATATTATACTGGCTGTGTAAAGATTTATTGGTAAAAATGCAGTTTTTTAGTAGATCAGACTTTTTTTTCCCCTGTCCTCTAAACATAACCACATGCCAAAATGTTTTTTATACATGAAATTTCTGTAATGGAAGTGCATTATTACATAAAATACAATAGAAAAAGAAATAGAAGAAAATTTAGATTGCTTTATGAACACAATGACTGTGTTCAAATATCTAGATGCTTAATCTCAGGATAGGCAACCTGGCCTCTATTATCCACATAACCTCCTCTATTGTCTATTTCATGTTAGAATATAGATCTAAAAGAGATAATGGGGCTTCAATTCAGAGACCCTGTACCATCTTTCCAGCCTATTGTGTGCCCCTTTTCTCCTTAATTTACCATGCACTTAATATAAACCTCATCTTAGGGTTTTGCTGATACCATAAATCTAATATGACAGGTTTCAAGCTTCAGCATCCAAAAGTAGGTGTAAGAAAATACTTTTGAGCACTCAGTATTGAGCACTCACTATTGGAGTAACTTAGCTAGGGATTCTCAATATGCAAGACTTCCAATCTATCCTAACTTCCATTTACTCCAAGCTAACAGACACTACCAGAGTCTCTTCCTAGAGGTGAAAGGGAATTCCTGGAAGGAAGAGGAACATATTTGTCTTTCATCCCACTGGTCAATATCTTTTGCTATCAGCATCTAATTTTAGTGCTATCTAAAAAGAGCAATTGGGGCAGGGATCAGAGTCAAGAATCAAGCAAGAAGCTCAAGAGAATTATCAAAACAATGCAGGTTGACAGTGACTCAAAACTGGGGTTGATGACAATGGAAATGAGACATTGGAAATGGAATCTGAACATGCTGGGGGCAGAAGTGGTTATGGAACAGGAAGAAGTCAAAACTGTGAGTGTGTCTACATGTTATAACAGGGAGTAGTGTTTAGAGGGTCAGCTTCAGAGTCACAGAGTTCAAATTCTTCTCCCCCATCTACTAGAAATTCAATCCTACTATCAGTTTCCTAAAATGTAAAATGGGTAAAATAATTTTCCTAACTTGTTAGGGTGGTTATGAGAAGTACATAAATTTAAAATGCTTGGTATAACATCTGAGCTCTTCTAAGTGCTGGATAAATCTTAGCCAGTATCATCATTTAGCATTTAGTAGGCCTTCTTAGGTAAGTAGATAGGAATCAAGAGCCCAAAGACAACTTGGGCAGTATCTCCTTTTTTATTAACAACTTGAAGGAGACAAGAAAGACAAGATTGTATAAGTAAGAAATAATTACAAATTAGGACAGAAGGTAGAAAAAGAACAGTTTCTTATTTATTACATTGTCTCACTGGACAATATACTGAGTCCAGAAACCTGTCCTGGATCTGATTTCTTGTTTCTACTTATGCAAAGATGGAATTTAGACAGAGAGCAATGGAAACAAAATGCTCAGAAAGTGTACTTGTATACTTCTCTTCAAAAGAACAGAATCTCTAGTACTGTGTTTCTATTTCTTTCTTCTGAAACTGTTTTAAAACATTTTGTGGTATTATTAGATTAGTAGAGGCTCTAGATGAGTAAGATGATTATGATGGAACAATTTAACCAATGAAAGAAAGATATGCTCCTCTCCTTTTAGTAATCATTGAGATCCCAAGGAGACTTTGGCAGTGTCTATTAGTTTAGAGTTAACTGAATTTAACTCTAAGGAGAAAAGATGAAAAACTAAAGGAAATAAATTAAATGATGGTACTATCAGTACTTAAAAGAACATAAAGAGGTCAGGTGCAGTGGTGCATGCCTATAATCCCATTGGCTTGGGAGGCTGAAGCAGGAGGATCACAAGTCCAAAGCCAGCCTCAGGAACTTTAGAGAGGCCCTCAGCAAACAAACAAGACCCAAATTTAAAAAGGGTGGGAGATGTGACTCAGTGATTAAGCACTCCTGGGTTCAATTCCTATATCCCCCCCCCAAAAAAAATAAAACCAAAAAAACAAATCATAAAGGAGAGGAGTTGACATGGGAATGCTTAAATATATTAACATGTCTGAGTTAAAGCAAAAGTGTTACTAAATACATTTAAGCTACCTAGCACATGGGGCAGAAAGATTTGCCTTTCTCATCTGGCCACTTTTCTGTTGAAATTCAGTGTTGACCTCTTTTTCATTTTGACCTCTATGACAATAGAGATAGAAGATCCAACAAGTTGTTAGTAGGTGTTATAGAATGTTATAAATGTCATAAATGTTAGATATTTATGAAATTAATATCTATAAGCTCTTGAATGCCTAGAAACTATTCTACTTGCTTATTATTCCCTTTTCTCCCAAAAAAGTGCCTTTCTTTTTTATTCCTTCTCTCCATGATAACACATTCTCCTCAAAATAAAAGCTTCAACCAGTCTTGCACTCTCAGTTCAGTGTCACCTGTTTAAAAAATAAATAAATAATAAGTCCTAACATTCCCAGATGTAGAATAAAAATCTTAAATTATCAGATGAGCTGTCTAAAGTGGGAAAGCAACTCTAAACAGGGAAAATAAAAGATTGTTGAGAAAAGGTATGTATCTTGCTAGGAATAAAATCTTCAGCAATTTATCTTAAGTGACTTTTTCTAATCAGGCTTATTTGGTCTAGAGAAAAAAATAAAATACCTGATTTTTAAATAGAAATGTCTTCCCTTCACTATCTTCTATTCCCTACCCGTATTTATCCCTTGCCATTTCCATGGAGAACAAACAACAGAAAACATAAGATTAACCAGGAAGACATTACTCATGAAAAAGCATTTATATAAACAAGAAAGCAATTTTTCACATCTAAAAATACAGTCTATGTGATTTTTCTTGTGATTGGTATGTAAAAATGTTAAATGTTTTTATTAGTGCATTATAGTTATACATAATAGTTGGGTTTGTTTGATATAGTCATACATGCATGGACTATAATTTGCTTCATTTCAGTCCCCAGTCTTCTACTCTACAGCCCTTCCTTCTGTTTATTTATTGTTCCTTTAATTGGTGCTTTATAGATACACATAAAACTAGAATTCAGTTTGGTATATTCGTATATGTACACAGCATAATTTGGTCAATTTCATTCTACCATTCCTCCCTTTTCCTATCCTTCCTCCTTCCCCACGGAACCCCTCTTAAACTACATTGATTTCCCTTCTATTTTCATGGAGTCCCCTCATTTTTCCTTCATTTTTCTCCAGCTTCCACATATGACAGAAAAAATTCAACCCTTATCTTTCTGAGTCTGCCTTATGCCATTTAACAACACCAGTGTGTGTAGATAGGCTTTCTGCCTGATGATCAATACTAAGGAAACTCCTCATTCTACTTGCACTTAACAATATAAAGAATGATTTTCATTCACTGAAAGGTACAAATGCAATAATAAGGCAAACTGGGAAAACAGGAAAAGTTACACAGTTCCCCAACACATCACAAGCTACTACTCAAGACAAAATTTTAAAAGTATCTTGAGGATAAATCATACATCAATACTCAAAGAATGAAAATCAGTCATTCCTTTGAAAATCAGAGCAGCTTTTCCTGTTAAGAGCTGCAGAATACCTTGTACAGCACAACACAGCTCTCACAATGAATTTCCAGAATCAAATACCAGAAAAAAAAAAAAAGTGTATGGCAACATGAACAAAGTAGACAACAGAAAATGACAATAATTGAAAGTACTAATTCCAAGCATGGTAGCATTTCATTAATAGTAATAAGGTGCGTCACTATTTTTCTATCTCATTTTATTATGTTGTAAAGCATTTCTCACCCTTTTTCAAATCTTTATCATCCTGCTGAGGTTTTACTCACACAATTATACATTCTTTAATTCAATTTCCTTTTTTAAATAGAGTTAAATATTTTGTATCAAAAATTATGATCATAAATGGATTTTTTGTACTCTTCTTATCTTAAAAACAACCAGTGAGAAAAATTACATTTATAACTTATGGTTTATGGAGTTTTAAAATCAGTAACAGCCCTATGTAGAATAATGCTAGTCTATCAAATGAGATGGCATAATTTAGAGAAAAGGAGGACAAGAAAAAATGATGGAGGTAAAAATAAGAAATAAGGGCCATTTATTCCCATACTGATGATGTAAATTGCACCTGAACAGGTAAGAGGTCTCAACCAACTCAACAATTGATGAGGATGCAAAAGAACTTCAATTAAAAGAAAAAAGTGTTAAATCTAAAACTCATCATCCAATAACTAATTATTTATGATTTATGTACAAAATATAAATTGAATCTATAAGGTATACACAACTATCGGTATAATTATTCTATAATTAAAATGTATCCTTGACCTTAGGCATTTGTGTATTTCCTACTAAGAAATTTTCTTACTCAGTTTATTAATAAGTAATTCCACCAAGGTTTAGATGATAATATTTCAAGGATTTATTTCACTGGGTTGTTTTCATATAACTTAGAACAAAAACAAATAAGTAAATAAATAAATAAACAGACAATAAAACCCATCAAGTGTCAAACCAATAGAGTCAATTTTCAATGGTGGAATTTCAAGGAGGAACTAGTCACTAACAAGAACATATTAGCCCACATGGGAAACTACTATTCAACCTCAACCTATACAGAAAAAAAATTTAAACTGCACAGTTTCTATCTAGTAGGACTTGAAAATACAACGTTAAAAATTGAACTATGGGTATAGCACAGTGATAAAGCACTTGACTAGCATGTGCAAGGCCCTGGATTCAATTCCAAAGGCTGAAAAAAAGTCAAAGATTAAATGCAGATGTGTACATGTGTTTATTTACATATTATAAGTAAATATATAAGTATTATATATATGCAAACATCTTTGGATTGATGCATATTATTCTAAGTACTATTCTCAGCATATACTGGTTTTCTAATTTAGAAATTCCTAAATGTGTTCAGAATTAAAAGTAATACTCATAACTTATCCTTAAATTCACTACTTAATACAATACCATTTATAAATTAGTAGATTCTATTCCTACTAACTCATTGAATGCGACTAGGCATGCACAAAATTCACATAATTTTAAAGATATAAAATCAATATACATTTCCTCTTTCTGGTTTCCACTGCCCAGAGTCCTTGCATTATGCTATGATGCTCTGCTGCACATACAGCATGCAGAATGCATGCAGAACATGCCTGGAAGAATCTGCAATGCAGATAAGAAGGAAGCATTATCCTTAATTTGCATATCACACCAACACAGTAACTGATTTGTCAAATATCAACAATTTATATATTCTAGGCCTCCTCCCCTCCTTTTCTTGAATATTAGGCTTGCTTTTTTTTTTTTTTTTTCTTTTTCCATCTGAACTTTATAGAAAGGAAAATGTATCATGAGCTAAGCTAATGTAATTTGAAAATGAATATTAGATTTCTCCAAATGACTTAACATTGGAAAAGAAAAAAGAGTACACCTTCAGTTTAGATTGCAGAATAAACAGGGAGTTTAAGTAACAAGCTCTACCTCAGAGAATTAAATTTAGCCTGCCAGTTCCTACAGGGAAACATAGACCACCTTCCCTCACAGCTAGGGAGACATTGTTCTGCCTTCTCTCCAGGCTCTTTTGTACACTAAGGCTGATGTGATTCCCCATTAGCTAAGGCTGATCTCCTGCATAGAATTTAAACTACTTTTGTGCGTAACAGCAAAAGAAATTTATTGACTTCCTCTCAAACTGAAACAGAAGTGACCACTTGCATCAAATTATCTATTTGGATTTTTGCCTTATTAAAAATGGGATAGGTTGTGATTGATGTTGATTTTTATTCAATGGATCCATCTATTCTGTTATTTTAGTATTTTAAAATGTATATGCAAAGTTTCATTTGGAGTACTTACATGCCCACAACTATTCCTTATTTGCCTAGGTGACAGCACAAATTGAATTATTTGCAGAGGAAGGAGAGTATTTCCCACAAATCAACTCCCACAACAACAACAAACATTTATTTATTGAATTCCCAGAACAGTTACAAAGAAATATAAGGCACAATTTCTTTTTTCAAGAATGTTACAACACAGGGAGATAAAATATTTACAGATACAAATTAGTTAATAAAACAGACAGGGGTACAAGCAATGCCACAAAACCAAAATCATAGTGGAGACACTGCACTCACAGGAATGGGATCTCATTACTAGGATGACTTATTCTTGTAGTTTTCAGTCTATCTCTGTAAAATACAGAAGTTGAACTGGATTATCTCTTAATTTTCTCCCAATCAAGCAGTCTCAAAAACAATATCTACTTTCTTATACCTGCTCTTAAATGCTTTCACAAAGTCACTCTATGGCTTATCTGTGACAATCTAGGGGAAAGGGAAGTCAGTGGCCACTAAAAAGTATTTTATCTATTTTCTCTTAAACATTTTAACAGTTCATAGACCAAAGAATCCATCCAATTTCCTTATACATCTATATACAAGAGGAGTGAAGTTACAGTTATCATGGTCCACAGATAATTTTTTTTACAAATAAATTTTAATGTGATTTTATTTGGAGGAAACACTGAGAGTCTAATTTTGAGATAAAGAAACAAGCTCACATTGTTATAAGCACTGAAGTTTCCTGGGTATATCATACATCCTATCTAGCATCTAACATTGTGTGTGAATTCTCAAAGTATATTACAAGGGATACACCAGCCAAATAGTCAATGTTTCCAATTCCTGAGAATATTTGGGCTGCAAATCACTGCCTCTTCCTGCTTTGGGTAAATGGTCAAGGTGGGCTAACAGAATGCTTCACATTCATTCACCACTCTGTCTAAAAACCCTAAGCAAACAACATCTTGCTCTGTCCCCTCAGCTCCACTTGGCTGGCCCCTCTTCATCCTAGAACCATGTCATTCAAACTGTACTCTTCCAAGTCTACAGCCCAAAACATCACAACAGAGGGCACATGAGGAACAACAAAGAGAGCATTGTCATAAATCCCTTTACTTCTTCAACTAGTAGATCCCTTTCCATTTCCCCCAGTCTATGGCATTGTTCCAAACTGTTTCTTTATGAGCCCTAATGCTAAGGGCCTCTGTCCCTAATGCTAAGAGGCTGGAAAGAAAGGAGGAAGGGCAATGAAGGTGAGCTAACAACTAAATCATACAACTAGTAAATGACAGTATGAACTAGAATCTACATTTTAGGATTCCCAGTAGTGACCCTTCCTCCCTGCCACACACATACATTTTTTTTTTCTATCACCTGTAATTAAAAGTTAGTCTTCCATAAAATTTTAATATTACACAAAACAAAGTTAATCATCTTGCTGGGCATAATGCTGTATGCCTATAATCCCAGTGACTCTTAAGGGCCAGGTGGGAGGGCGGCAATTTCAAGTCCCCTGGGGCAAATTAAGGAGCCTGTGTCTCAAAAAGCAAGAAAAGGACAGGAGGCAGGGTGAAGCTCAGTGGTAGAGCACCCCTTAGTTCAATTCCTAGTACTGATAAATAAATATATAAATATTAATTATCTTTTCTTTATTAACTACGTTTGTAAAAGTTAAATGTCTAGATTTTCCTAGACATCATCACACTTTTTTTTTTTTTTTTTACGTTTACATAGGGCAATGATGTTTATTTTTTTCCCTTCCCCCCCACCCCTCCCACCCCTCTTTTCCCTCTATACAGTCCTTCTTTCCTTCATTCTTACCGCTCTCCTTATCCCTAACCCTAAACCTAACCCTAAACCTAATGCTAACCCCTCCCTTGATTTCTGAACAACAGACATTTTACATTACGTATCAAAAGCCACCAAATGACTATTTTAACAATGTTCAAATTTGAATTTAACTATTATACTTTTCAGGTTTTCATATAATGGTGTAATATGCTAGTCAACAAATTTTGCTACTACAAAAAATAATTTACAAACCCTAATATTTTGCTCTTGCCATTTTCAAAAATGTTTATATTAGTCCTAAGTGCAAGTTTCATAAATTGTAAATATACAATAAAAGCACTAACAGTATGTCTTTAACAAAACATTCACTTCAAAATAGTACTCATTATACTTAAATTGTGTATGCTTAAATTGACTATGTCTTTAAATTGTGAAGAAAAATAAATTTAAGGGCAGGTTCAGAAATTTATTCCATAACAAATACAAAATGATACAATTATGCCATCCTCTAACACATGAGGAATTTTGTAAAAATTATTTATAACATTAAACAATTACTTTCTCATAATATCCTGTTTTCTGAGAACCAACTCACTTAGAATATTCAGGTTTACTCAATTTTCACAGAAGTAGTAGTAAAATAGGTAAGAAGACTGACTAAATACTATGCTGAAGTATTTTCCCAAATATTCCACTGATCAAAACTCTGTACAAATATAAGTATACAGAATATTCTTTGGAAAATCTGATTCAATTGATATGAGGCAGAATATAAGTAAATGAATTTTTTAAAAGTATGTCCAGTAATTATTATTATCTGGCAAGATTGGAAAACATTTCTATAATCTACTCAAAGTCAAATGCTAAGAAATTTTAGATTACATTTAGCAGACTGGCCATCAGTCAGTATTCTACCAGAAATATCTTTTAAAAATGAAATAATAATCTTCTAAGAACAAAACAAATGGAGAATCAAAGGTGGTATACAAGTGGAGGGAGACTGCAAAATAACTCTGCTGAAAGAATTGCAAGATGGAATTAACTTATGTGTCCACTGACATTAAACCTTTAAAGAGAAAATAAAATCTGGAGGCCATACATAAAAATGAACCTGAGTTTTTGAATGACATGTGCTAGAAAGGGCTATCTAATGACTGTCTTTCAAATGGTCAAGGAGAATTTAGCCAACATTTCTTAATGATAAGTAATCAATCCATCCTAGAAACTAACTCCTTCTCACATGGCCTGAATCTCTCTAAAAAGAGTCACTGGTTTTCTCAATTTAATTTTTCATTATCAATTCCAGACACTTAATATTTTCAGCTTCAGAAGTAAGTAGGTTAATTCTACACACCCACATAGGAAGTATTGATAATTCAAAAGAACTTCAAGATCAGTAAGTAACTCCTCGTCGTAACAAAATTTCGTAAATGATAGGATTTACCCCAATAAAATACATTTGTCACCAGAGTTGAAATATACGAATTTATTCCAGGGCATCAGTAAAAAATATGTAGGATAAATGTATTGAAATTTAACAAAACAGTGATGTGACCTATAGATTCCTTTAACACTAAATAATCTTATTGTGCAAATTTAAGTGACTGATGAAGACAGCAAGATCACCAGTGATCCTCCAAGAAATGTGAGCTTCTTCTTCAATCTCTGGCCTCCTGCCTTATTATAGCATGAATTCTGCCCCCCAAACAATATAAGTTCAATAATTGTGACATTTTAAATTAAACGGTTAGTTATTAATACCTTACAGTTTCCCTAATAGAAGAGGACAATGCTTATATGACTAAGTCCTTTCTAACTACTCTTCCTTATAGGTTCAAAAATATGAAGTAGTCCCAACTGGTGGGACAGAGAGAAATGATGTCACTGATAGGATATCCTTTAAGAATAATGTGTGACACCACTCACCCTTTTTTCCATTAAGTTCAAGTACTTTTCAATTCTCCAGGTGGCTTTGGGAAAATAGATCTTTCTTCTCAGTGCCAGGCCAATAACCTGCACTATTCATTAATTCTACACTTAAGTATTGTATGTAAGGTAGAAAGCATGACATTTTCCAAGATATCCTGCTAGTGTGTTATAGGGACTGTATGGAATATGGAAATGGCCTTCCTATAATGTTAAATCTAGCATATATGCAAATGCCTTAACTTACAAGAAAACTTTTTCCAAAAAATATTACTGACCTTGTTATAATGTGATTTATTAACTAGGACATTATAATTTTTTAATCTCATCAAATAAAAGCAGTGAAAATAGTGCATGTTTTAGAACCAGCAAGACTGAATACAAATTACAGCTTCACCACTTCCTACTTGTATATCTTTTTAATTTTTTTTTATTTTTATAGACTGCATTTTGATTCATTGTACACAAATGGGGTACAACTTTTTGTATCTATGGTTGTACATGATGTAGATTCACACCATTTGTGTAATCATACCTGTACACAGGGTGATGTCTGTCTCATTCCACTATCTTTCATGCCCCACCTGCTCCCAACTCTCTATCTGTATATCTTTAAGATAGTTGCACAGGCTCTTTGAGTCTCAAATATCTGTATTTTTCATATAAAATGCAGCACCCAGCATGGAATGCAAGTTTTTTTCTTCCATAGGTGTCATCAGTAGTACAGATACTAAAGCTGTTTACAGTTTCCCATAAAGTTTTTAGGGGAAGAAATTTTTTAATCTAATGAAGCATAAAGTTCATGGGAAATTAAAATTAGAATAGTTGAACTACGAACACAGGAAGCAAGAATGGACAGAAATACATAACAGAACCTTTCACAGTTCCCACTAAAATATTAAGGGAATATTAATACTTATTTAATAATTATATTTGGCAAAATATTAAGAGAACAAAGAGGCATTGTTTTGACTAAAAGGAGTAAGATAATGAAAAGGAAGACTTCAGAGCTGGAAAGGAGACAAAACTGAGAGCAGTCAAGAATGTAACAGAAATTTTTCAGAGCAATAAGAATTTAAAATGACACAAAATATAATCAATCCAATATTTGAAGGCAGACAATGCTTCAGAAAAGATAAATGGGATATCACTTACCACAGGCTTTGTTCTTTATAGAATTTGTTATATTCTTGAGGGAGTGAAGCCTAGGAATTTCAGATCTCAGAGCTAATGGTGAGCAGAAGAAAGATGTAAGTCAAGACTCTTAAAAGCCATAAAGATATTAGGGGTATCTTAAGTATCCAAAAAAACTTGTATATCACTAATGATAAACTGCCATTGTAAATAGCCACTGTATAATTCATCATGAATAAGGATTTAGTTATTGACAGGGGATTCTGGTCAAGAAGGAATAGTTTCAATTTTATTTACACTGATAATAACATTTTCTCTTGAGTATACTTCTGTACTCTCACTTACTTCTTATGTTCTATTGCCACCATATGTGTGTGTTATCTTATTGAGGGGAGGATAGAAGAATTATTGTTAGGTGTTGGAAAGAACATTGTCCTGTTTTTATGTCCTCTGAAAAAATAAAAGTTTGGCCTACCTACAGCCTAAAATACGTACTATCTCCCATGCATGGAGCTGATATCACAGAGCTGATTAAGTCCTAATGATGGTCCTAAAATATGGTTGATGTATAACTTCTAATTTAAGAACGGGAGTGCCTATAGACCCAATGGAACCTGGTTAAGAGGAATATGTTTGGGATTCCTTTAATTTGGGTAGGGGGCTATCTTTTCACAGTTTGCAATTATTTTTGTATAAAGGCATTGCTAGTCTTTCCAACATAAGAGCAGATTATAAGAATGTTCCTACCACCCACTTTTTCTTTTCTTTTCCAGCGGGGTACTGGGGATTAAACTCAGGGACACTCCACCAATGAGTCACCTCTCCACCTTATTTTATATACTTATTTAGAGACAGGGTCTCACTGAGTTGCTTAGTGTCTCGCTTTTGCTGAGGCTGGCTTTGAACTGGAGATCTTCCTGCCTTAGTCTTCAGAGCCACTGAGATTACAGGAATGTACCACAGCACTGGACTCTACTGCCCACTTTTGTAGCTAATTTTGTGTTCACAATTTTGTATTCTTTTCCTGAATAAGAATCCCCCAAATTGTATAAGCTTCAGGTCCCATGCTACCAAGATCTGTATCTGTGAACACTGTATCTTTTAAGCATCTTTGTAACTGTAAGTTAGAATAGCATCAAATAATATTTACAAACTTTCTAGAACATCCATATTACTAAGGATGAAAATAATGGTATTCCAAATTAAACACTGACAAAAGAGAACAAAACCAAAATCTCTCCACCCACACAAATATATATATATATATATATATATCTTTCAATCAATGATTTTTAAGAAGTCTACCTAATCAAACCAATAAATAGATAGATAAATAAATAATATACAATTTTTTTACCAATAAATTTTCTGCATAGTTGAACAATAGAGCTCTGTTTACACTTTATTTAAAAGTCTTAGAGTTCAAAAGATGCATATTTCTTCAGGACAAATTATCTGTCTTCAGTTCAATGCTACACAAAGTGAATGAAACAAACACAAAGGCATTCATTCATTTGATGTTTAAAGATATCCTAATGGTTTGCCCTAGAACAATTCTTATAACCAGAAGAATGTTTTAGAACATAGGGAATGTTTTGTTCCCTATTCTCACTAATTTTGACTTGAAACTCTATGGTAAATTCACATATTCCAACACATATTCCTGTGGTATATAATTAGTTAATATTAAAATGTAACAAGATTTTTCTTGGCTGTATATTTATGAAACTATTTTTCCATAAGCAAAAACCATTTGAAATTAATAAATACATATACACATTAGGCTAAATAATCCAGTAATTAGCTAAATCATGGATAAATAATTAATAATTACAAACCATGTATACCTAGTAAAGAAAGGTCAAATGGAATTGCATCCACACTCCAGTGTTACCCCTTTTTTAGCTGCTTGACACCATGTATCTACTTAAATTCTCTCTGCCTCAGGGTTTTTAGCTGGACAACAGGCTTAAGAAACCTGTCTCACCAGGTAGTTGCTAGATTGAATGTGAATATGATGTAAGGTTGCCGGCACAGCTAATAAGGAACATTCACTATTTTTTACCAATTGCAAATGCTTATGACATTTCAGGAGATAACAATGATTTGATAAGCCCAATTAATGTCAGCATTTGTATTTATGTTATTATTAAGAATTGACATCTACAACAACAAAAAATAATAACTATTAGACTGTCATGGAAATAAATTATGATTAAAATAGGATATTCAAATATTTTATATGACAGATGACTATGATATGAATAAAACCGGTACATAAGAATGAAACAAAAGACAAAGCTTGTCATTTACTTGTATAACCTGAATCACCTCAGGAAGGTGCACATGAGGTTACATCAACATCAAGTGAAAGAGCAAGGATCATGTGGTGACCTGGGAGAAAATGGATTTGCTCATGTTCCTGGGTACAAAGAGTGGGAACTGACTGAGAGTGATTATCTTTATTCTTTCTTGACAGCTTAATTAAGTTCTCTAATTAGTCACAGTTACTAAGCACTACATTATCAACTCTGCCTCTCGTTGAACTGGCTTCTTCTCTACCCTGATAACTGGTTAGAAAAGTTAGCTAATCTAAACACTGTCTTTCAGTTGCAAAGAATCTTTTTCACCACATCTATTGGGGTTAACTGACAAGTAAAATTTTATATATTCAGGGTGCACAATGTGATTTTTGGATATACATGTAAGTTGTGAAATGACTACCTTAATCTAATTAACACATCCATCCCTTCACATAGTTAAATTTTTGTGTGTACATTTGGTAAGAATATTTAAGATCTACTCTCTGAACATTTCATATACATTAAGTTACTAACTATAGCCACTGTGTTATGTATTAGGTTTCCAAAACTTATTTGTCTTACAAGTGCAAGTTTGAACCATTTGACTAACATCTCTCTGTATTCCTTATAGACTCCTCTACCCCTGGTAACCACCATTTTACTGTTTCTATGCACTTGCCTTTTAAAAATATTTCTAAATATATACTTTCTAAATATAAGTGCTGTCACACAGTATTTTCCACTCTGTTTCTGGTTTACTTCACTTAACATAATGTCCTTCAAGTTCATCCATTTTGTTACAAATGACAGGACTGCGTTCTCTTTTTAGGCTGAGAATATTAACCCAGGAATACAAGGTTGGTTTACCTTAATATGTGCCCTCAGTAAAGTTGTGAGGCTGCTGAACCAGGCTTCAACCCCATTCTAATCACCATCCTACTGCCAGTACCTCACTGAGTTTATTTTTAGCTCTCTCCTCCACTCTTTGAGTGACTTATCATTCCTTTGAAGATTAATTCTTTCACACTGTCTGAGTCTCTTTTTCCATCCCTTAAGGAAAGTAACCACCAAACATATAAGTCAAAGTATGAGAGTCCATACCCTACTCCACAACAGTTTTTTTACCAAGAGGACTTTAAAGAAAGCGATTCTTACATCATAGAAATCACTTTCTAACTTTAGAATTATAGACAGTCAGCAGGAAAGATAAGAAATCACTCAAAGCCCTTTACATCAGATGAAAATCCAGGAAACCATAGTGTAATTAAGACCTTGTCATATCCTTCCAATTAATCTTCTCTTGTAAGACGTGTTGCTTAACTATTATATCAAATGCAGTAACATATTCATACCTCTAAGTTTCTATAATCTAGGGAAATTACTTTGTGATCATATTTCTAGTCATAGCACCTCACAAAATATTCCCCAAAGTACACTGTGATATCTTATAAAGTTATTCTGGGATTATGCAGATACCACATTTATTCTTTACCTATTGTATCATTTTCACTGGAAATGTTTGTTTTAGGCTTTTGTCAAATATAGTCTTTCATTCTTACATTCATTGGTCCTCACTAGAAAATTTATCAATTTTTTTTCAATGCAACCACAGGCACAATTTCTGGCTCTAAGTCACTTCTTTCAAACAACAGCTGTAAGTAAGCAGTAAACATTTAAAGTAAATTACAGCATGTTAAAAGACATATTTGGACCAAACTTCCTTTTACTCAAAATGGAGTGATTGGCTCATGTGTTCTCTGAACTAAACTCCTCCTCACAGAATATCATTCTAAGCATCCTTAGTTTCCACTGTCCTGTAAGGCCCCCTTTTGGGGGAGCACAAAGAATACTTACTACAAGTTTAGGGAATGTGCTAAGATATAAATATGAAGGGTGACCACAATATTTTTGCAAGTACTTCAAACTATTCCAGTTTTTGCAAGGGTCATCAGAAAACCTAAGTTCCAAGCTGACCTCCTATGGTTCTTAGACACATGATCAATTTTCATGACCATGAAATGAAATCAGTAGTACAAAACCTGTCTATCTTCTCAGCTGTGTCAAAGTATTCATAAACCATATATCATTATACCAAAGCAAGGAATTATTTTTATTATGATTGAAATATTTGTTCATCCTCCAGTCTTTTAATTCTGCTAATGCTGCCAGCTGAGAAAGATATTTCTCATGAAGAATTGATAAATAATATTAATATATGCAAAGGATACCCTTAGTCTTGAGAATCTAATCTTTTTGCCATAATTATTTTGGTCTCCATTAAATATAATTTAAAAATTCTAGCGATAAGGTAACATAACACACTTTTCAAAATGATGAGCAGAAACAATCTCTACCATCAAGTTGCTTACATTGTAATAGTTGTAAGACTAATGAAATCTTGATGAATGCTCTAAATGAAATGATATCATGTTAAATAGTGAATAAAATCTTTAAGAATAGTAATGATTTCTATTACTATTAATAACATTTTAAGACCAAGCAAGGTTAAGAAAACAAAAAATAAAGAATTGAGAAACGATGGTCAACTGCAAAAAAAAAAAAAATGCAAGGGATATTTGAGCATAGGCAGGTTATAAGAGAAGCTTAATGGCAAGAATGAATTTAGACTTAAGGTAATATGAAACTGGATCATGCAAAGGTTTCACTACGGGTGATATATGATCAATGAAAGATTATAATTATTGCCATTTGGAGGATGACTTCATCTTGAAGCATTTTAAAATCATCCCACACCACCTCCATTTTTTGTTTTTGTTTTTGTTTTGTTTTGTTTTACTTCTTTTCTTTATTCTATCCTTGAGTGAGTAACTGTTTTGGTCAAGCAATGGTTTCTCTGAACTTCCAAACTTTTTTCTTTAAGATTAAAAACTTAAACTGGAGAAAATCTGAGCTCATATCAGGAATCTTTCAGTTTACTTACATACATCTGTCTCAAAATTAAGAGGTCATGGACTTGGAGATATAACTCAGTAGTAGAGATTTGCCTAGCATGCCCAAGGCCCTAGATTCAATCCCCAGCACCATGGGAAAAAAAATCAAAACTAACAAGCCATGACTTGACTTTATGCTAATGCATATTTGTAAAGACACTAGTGTGTATGTTTTTATCTTTGCAATTAACATACGGCAAATATTTTAAGTGCTATAAGGGACAATGGAAAATAGAAGATTTTCTACAATTTGTTCAATTCTGTTGGTGAGTATAAAATCAGCACTAATACTTTTTTTAATAAAACGTTTCAGTAAATATACTCAATCAATTACTAAATGACTAAACTGATGATATGATGTTTATGCAAGTATGTTCCAGTAATGAAGCACCTTTATGAAATTTTAACATGTAGTCCAATACATACAATTAAAGAAAAAGATTCTAAATGTAGCAGAAATAGCCATGTTCATCAAATATTCTACTTGGTCTTCTATGTTTCCCAGTTCCCTTGCGGTTGGGCAGCACCTAGTAACAAATTCTAGTCTAGGCCACCAGTGGAGGGAATTTTTGTTCATTCTAGGTTAAGGCAGCAAAAAGACCATGTGTTCTTGGTCAATTTCTGTTCCTATGCCATAGGTTCTTTGTTTTCTCTTCCTCTGCTATGGCAAAACATTCCAGATAATATAGTTAGAAAATTATGAAGCTTCTGTTAGCCTTGGTCCTTGAGTGACTATGCAATAGTCATTTACAACTAGGTCCTTCATTCTAAATGGAGGTGTCCACATGATATGAACAAAAAATAAACTATTATTAAGTCATTTACCTTGTGCTTTTAATTTTTGTATTTTTAATGGGACAGCATAGACTAGCTCATCTTGACCGGTGGAACCATGTAAATGAACAAAAGACACACTAAAGTGGACTGTCAAAATAATTTCAAAGACTCATCGAAACCACCCCTAGTAAATCAGAATAATTCTATTTGAATCTACCTAAAAAAATTAGGTAGATTTGAATTATATTAAACCTGTGAAAAAACCAAGGCCCAGAAGTAAATGGTTTGGGGAGAAGCAGGAGAGTGAAAAATAAGAGCTATGAGAGAGTTATCACCTTGTCTCCTCTATGGTACGTGGAGTATTAATCTCTACTGAGACTCAGAGAAGGTGAACTAAATGGAAGAATTTTATCTTTAGCACTCCTAAACAATAGATAAGCATCCTTCCCTTGACTTCTTAAGGACAACTGCATTAGTTATATATTACTACACAAATATTTAATCCATACGATGACACCATTGGTTAAAAAGTAGAAAAGTTTGTTTCATCAGCAATTTTTATTTGTGATATCAAAAGTTTTTTACAGTTGATTCCCTCTTCCCTTTTAATTTTTCTCTCTCCTAGTTTTTCCTAAACCACTCAGCATTTATTATTCATCTTTATTTCCACACCTTAGAGTGTAGATTATACATCTTTAGCTCCTTAACTTGCATATCAAAAGGAATAGAAGGATTGACAACAGAAAAACTATCTGCATTTAAAATCGCAGCAATACTTCAGTAAAGAGACAGGAAGTTTCAACAGAATCGATTCTTTTTTACCTGCCTCCATATCTGGTCAACATAAAGTGCTGATGCAGAGAAATAATATCTCAGTAGTTGTGTGCATATTCCAATATGTACCTTTGTTCCTAAGACTTAATGCATTCATGCTTAGCCTTTAATTGCAAAGGGTAGCTTCATTAAAAAAAAAAAAAACCTGATTAGTAGATATACAGGTCAGTAGGGGAATATTTAAGATGATGGATAAGGAAATCAGTCTTCATTGTGCAATGATGTTCTGGATTCATGCAGGGTTTTAAAGAATTGGTGCCAAGTCTTAGAAAAAAATATATAATGAAATTTTATGCAGAGTTTAAAAAAAATCATCTTAGGAAATATCAACCCACACATTTCCTACCTACTTCTTCAAAACCAGAATCCAACCCTCAGAAAGAACATTAGAGAACTTATAGAAATGGAAGGGAACGATGTATTTGAGAATCCACTTATGGCAACCAAATTTACATGCATTATTGTGTTTGGTCACATAACAAAGGTTGAGATAGATGGTTGCTACATATATCTTAATTTTGTAGATAAGAAAGTTTAAAACCTGGGGAGGGTAAGTAACTTGTTTAGAGTCACACAAATAGTGAATGCTACCCATGTTTTTCACTGTAATTTATAAGACATCAACTCCTGTGAAGAAAAGAAAGAAAGAAAGAAAGAAAGAAAGAAAGAAAGAAAGAAAGAAAGCAAGAAAGAAGAAAGAAAGAAAGAAAGAAAGAGCAGTGATGATAGTGATCAGAGCAATAATCTGCATAGGACTGAAATTAGTAATGCTGAATATCAATGATAGACTAACATGTTTTAGCATTATCACTTTAAAAAATATAGTCTTCTTACTTTGTTATTTTACTATCCATTCTTTCTGTTTGCATAGTGTGTATATACGTATAGGATATTAAGACAGGCAATTGAGAATATCAAATATTAAAGAATGCAGAGAAACATGTTTAAATGAGTGCAACATAATGCCAAATTCTGAAATGCTTCGTCCATTCAGCATTATCCTTACCTCTTCATAACACTTTCCTATGCATCACCTGGAAACTGTACTCACAGAAATTCTCACCAACAGAGTTCCAGATTTGATTTTGCTAATGAGGAACATATTCAAAAGATTTAGAAAGTAGCGAAGAAAAAAAAAACATAATTTTACTCCAACAATGGCTGGGAGGCAGATGCTCAGATGTGAAGTTTGTGTGGGCTTTTGGCATTTTGAAAATTACCAACTTCAGTGCCCAGGTAGCCAAGATCAACAGCAGTTTCCTGTGATTTTTGCAGTTTTCTAGTCTGCTGAGAGTTAATGGGAGTTTTCTCTGATCACTGTCTCCTAGGCTTTCCAATGCTATGTAAGCACCTTATTTCCTGAAGTTAATTAATTCTGGCTTGAAATATTAATAGTGATTTCTATTTTCCCAGCTAAACCCTGACAAATGCAGTATGTCCAATAAGAACTCATTACCAGACTCTCTGGAAGACTTATTTTAACACAGGTTTGCCCAGAAGGCAGTTAAAAGTGTGACTGCTCTAGCCAGACTTAACAGCACTACGTGGGGGAAAGAGCTTCATAATAACTCTGATACAAAATTGCATGTCCAGTCTTTAAACTGTATGAATTCTCATTTCTTGCATTTTATGATTTGGGGAAACAATAATAACATGAGACAGGACAAAATTTGGAGTCTAACTAAATAAAGTAGAATATGATAAATATTTACAGCTCAGAAAATTTAGGGATCTCAGTCGAGGAGCTAAATTCACTAAAGAAAAGGGTATGAGTCAAGGGTTCACTCTAATTGGTAGGAATATGCAAGTGACAGAGAAACCACCAGGTCTCAATGTAGTAAGGATATCATTGTTAGGGAGATGTAAAGGAGCAGCAGTAAAAGGATTATGACTAATCAATATCTGCTTGAGTTTTAGATCATGTATATGACATTGCTTTACCCACCATACAGTACTCTTCTAAGAATAAATATCCAGGCAAGTACAAAGTCATGCATATAATTGGCATGAGTCAACAAATGTGGCCTATATGCTACATAAAATCTTATAAGGTTAGAGGCCCTAGGAATTTCTTTTGGGAGGGTGCTTGGGCTAAAAGATATTTCAAGGTTTTAAGTCCTACCAAGTTTTGAAAGATGAAAAATTCTAGATGGATGAAGCACACAATTAGTCTAAAACTCTAGAGTCCTCTAGAATAGAATTGATATAATGATATATTTCTATCAATATTTTATATATATATATATTACATATATAGTAATGTGAATTTATACTGTGCACACACACCAATTAATACACCAAAATAGCAACCTGCAGAATGAAACTCTACAGTTACTTTCTTCTGTGCAGGCATACATTGGCAAAATCAGATAGAATACATTTGATATTTCAACTTTTCATTTAATAGTTCACATTTTTTGTAGCCTTTGAATATATTTTTAAAAAAATAGAAATTGTTTAATTTCTCATTTAATTTTTATGTAATTCATATGTTCTCAATTATTAGTCAATATTTTATACAATTAAATATACAAACTTTATTGATTGTTATGATTAGGGATGTTGTGGAGAATTACAAAGTAATTTTGACTTATTTCCCTTAGTCAGCAGTTTATGTTTTAATTTCTGTTCATGTCAATAAAGTAATTCATAGAAGACAAGGAAATATATTTCTTAAGGGTTTGTTTAACTAAGTTATCTGGAAAATCAGGAAATCAGTTAGGATAAGATGTGTTTGAGAAGTTTATTAGAAGTTGTGTGTAATACTCTAGAGTTAGGAATGAAAGGTGATAGCAATTTAAATATCACTTTTATTTCACATTCATAAAATATGGTGACTTTCTTTAAGTCAAAGGGCAAGCTGAATTCTCTGGAAAATTCATATGTACATATCCACAGGTAGCTTTCAGCCAAGAAAGAGGCAGGAATGACTTTCAATAAAGAATAGGAATGTAATTGCAAAAACCCTACATGGAGTTGTAACTGAGACATACAATTTCCAGTTTCCATGTGCCACCAACACCCATAACATTACCTGGCAAGTTTCATAAAGCACAAGTGAACATGTTACATCCACAAAACAAAGCAGTTCCTACCATCCCATGACACAAGGTAGAAAGTTCAAGGCACTATTGTCCCTTCTCACACCTGAAAAATATAATAATTGTTTTGACTAGAAAGAAAGGATATAGAATGCATTTCAGAAGACACAGTTTCTAATCCAAGTCGGCCTTGTTCCAGCTCTATGGCCTTGGCAAATCATTTGAGTCTCTGTTTCATCACCTGAAATTTGAGGTTAATAATCCCTATCTTAAAGTCGTGATGATAGTAAAAAAAAGATATCAAGAAAACGAGAGAGTTTTATACCTCATAAAGCTACTTAAGGACATTGATTATTTCTCAACACTTTATATAAAGGTAGAGATTATTCTAATCTTGTGGCCAAAAAAAGAAAATAAATATTGAAAGGTATTAAAGAAGAAACTACTACCTATTCACCAAAGTTGCTCATTATCTTCTTGGGCTCATAGAAAGTCTGTATTTCCCAGCCTTCCTTCAGTTAGAAATGGCTATATGACTACATTCTAACATGAGATAAGTGATATGGCATATTTCTAGTCTTGGACCATAGACATCTCCAATGTCAGGCCCTATATGCCCTTTCTGTATTCATGGGCAAAAACCAACAACACCAAGATTTTAGAAGGAAGCTGAGTCACAAAGGGAAGGAGGCTTGTCTATGAATAACAAAGCAGAAAACTGCTTACTGAGCAGGAACACTAGATTTGGATTACTGGAGTGCTGTATGAACATTCTTATGTGCAACTTACGTTAAACCAATGAGATTTGGGGTTTGTTGTTTATATGATTTAGTAGTAACTTAACTAAACCAGGAATACTAAAAAGTTAAACGTCAAAAGAAATTATCCTCATAAGCAAGCTACCACTCATAAAAGAATGACATCAAGAATATAGATGTCACCTACAATTGCCATGTTTTGATGAAATATTATTAGTTATAATGATTCCTTATTTTAGAGGATTGATGAGCTATGAGGATCTTTAAGGTTTGTGGAAAACTTTTAGTTCTCTCAACCATCCTGAGTTATCATGAGTGAGCTGAGTTTTAACACCATTACAAGTGCTCTTTTCCCTTTAGCACACTGCTGATCTTGCTGAAATTATGTACTCTCTAAGATATAGGGTCAACCATAAAATTCCTAGCAAAAAAAAGTTTATCTTATATACATATATCATCCATTACAGAAGTCAAAATATCAAGTCCATACTTGTAATCACTGTAGGTACCCTTAAACCCTAAGTCTCTAAATAATAATAACAACCCAAATGTGGTTTTCTCATCCTGAAACAAATGTCATCCCTTTTCCTCTCTGTCTTCTACTCCTTAATTTTTTTCATTTTGGAAATCTTTTCTATGTGAATTAAAATATTAAATGGTATATACTACTCAGATATATCTCTCTAGTTTACCATCAAATAGAAGACCTGAAAATAAATGATATAATATAAAAAAAAAAACTACCTTTAATTTAAGTTCAAAATGAAGGGCAATGGTAAAATAAGAACCTGGAGGGCAGAGAGTCTTTATGAATGTGACCACTGACTATAGCCTAGAGCCTAAGCTAAGATTCAGACAAGTTAAAGACAGAGGCAAACAAAGTATTATGTTTTAGAAATCAAAAACTTTACACCCCAGGGCCAGTAGGCTGGACATGTAAAACAAGAAATTCATGTTAGTTATTACATGGCACAAATGATTGATGCCATACAAAAGAATACAGGAAAATTAGACCTCTAATTTTGTTGTTACATTAGGGAATACCTTTATAGGGAAAAAGGAATCTACCAGGAGTTTCAAGTATAAATTCTCATAAATTTAAGAATTCTACTGATTTGATATGAATCACATTATACAAAAAACTAGTTTCTCACTCATAAAATTGAAATTTGAAAACGTTATCCATATAAAAATGCTACAAGCAATAAGTCACAACACTAGTCAGAGTTAAGTGCTACCTAACAATAAAATATCAGGATAAATTAATGCCACTGAACTAGGAAGTGTAGATACGAATAGACCAGATGTAAGGCTTACCAATAATGCCATAAAAATGCAAAGCAAGAGTAAAAGTAATATAATTTGTGATATTCTAATTACTTAATTTATCCTCATGTTCTTGGGCCTAAAAATCAGAATTCTTTTTGAAATAGAACTTGTAAGGAGTTTTTTATTTTTTTTTTATTTTTTAGAGCTCTTCTGATTTTGTCCACTGAATAAGATGGATATGCATTCAAAAATCTCAATGAAATGTCTAAAAATATATATTTAAAATACTAAATGAATACCTTGTAAAACCTACACCAAGAAATAAAATAACAGTTTTAATCTATACTATCAAAAAATACTTATCACTGACACCAAATGTCTTTTATTCCAAACTTAGCATTTTCTTCCCATATTTGTTACACATATTCCTTCAAATAGTAAGTTTGAAGTAGCTTTCTCTACCCTGGACTAAATAACAAACCCGTTCTTTAAAATAAATCTTGCCCCCTAACTTAACAGGTTGAAAATTCTGTTTTTATATACTATTGTTTGCCATCAAATGGCTCCCCCTTGTGAATGAAGATGCTTTGAGAATATGTATGTGATCTGAGTGCATATTTTTTCCAGAAAATCATTATGCATTTTGAACTGTGAATAAATACCACATAAGATACAAGCATGACAATCTGCTTTAGCAAGCTATATGCCACAGAAGTGAAAATATTTTAGAGTATGTATGCATATTTACATATTTGTATGTTTTAGAACCATTTTATGATAAGTGAAATAATTCAATAATCCCTTAGATTCAATAATACTCACTTAATATTCATTGAGCAACAGACCACATATTAAGCAAAAAGTTATAACTCCCTCCTGCCCAAACCACTTGATTATGTTCATTTCAGTCCTTATCTTTTGTTTTAAAGATAGTTGTTTGATCCCTATAATATTTCCATAATTCATTTAAGGACCAGTGATTTTTGACATTAGACTACTTGAAAAAATATGTAATTAAGATAATAATTGAGTCCAATATTCCCTCAACTTACCTAATGTAAAAATAATCTCCTGATGCTTTTTCTTAGAGAATATCTAGGGTAAGGGCCAAGAGTCAGTATTGTTAATAAGTTCTCAGGTGATTCAAAACAGGAAACGGGAAAACACAGATTCAGACTAAGTTAAATTCCCCTATTCATTCATTCATTCATGTAATCTCTTATTTATTATTTTATTCATTCAACCTAGGCATACTTGTGTGCTGAATATAACAGGATAAATAAGACATACTCCCAGCCTCACAAATAAATGCAATGAAGTGAGATAAATGCTTGGTTTTAAGTATAGATTAGTTCTGTTTCTGAACTGGGAACACACAGGAAGGAGTTGTCCATTTTGCTTAAGAGTTTGGGCAAAGGTCAGTTCTGTTTTCATAAAGAAAACAACGTTTAACCAAGGCTCAGATGAATAGGTGTTCTCTAAGATAAGAAATGAAGAAGGAATACCCTAATAAGAAGAGCCAACACTGGTGTCACTGTGTAGAAGGTATTGCCTGAATATAACATTAAAAGACAGATATTTTTGAAAACTATTTAGAAAAATAATGAGGCCCAAACTAAACTGAAGCAGTGGAAAACAGATTAGAGAATAGGGGAAGAATATATAAAGTTAAGTGTAAGTTCATGGCCCACAAATTGCGGGCCAGAGACGAGAAGCAAACCTCGGATCAGCAAGTTTTCCTTTATTCTGCAGCAAAGTTCATTGATCAGGCATAGGAGGGCCCATTTTCTGGTCTGGAGTTGGCTCCTGGTTATAGAAGGAGTCTGGGTTTTTATAGTTTCATTGGAGACTCCAGACATGTCTTTTGGACAGTCAGGGGCTAGTTGTACAGGTTAGAACTTTAACTTAGGAAGGTAGTTGAAAAAAGGTTGAAACTCATTATCTGTGGAGATAGGAGTCCAGAACCCAAGGGATGAGTACTCAAATCATGCCCATTGCTTTTCTTTCTCTGGGATCCATTGTTTCCCAAAGTTTCAATATTTGCTGTGCCACCATTTAGGACTAATTTGCAATGGGGGAGGGTCAAAGTTTAGGGCCCAGCATTCAGTATTTGCTCCTTTCCTTTAGGGCCCATTGTTATTAGTAAAGGATTTACTAGGTTGGCTAGTTTTCCCTCCCTCCTCCCAAGCTGCATTGTCCCTCCACTTTTCTTGGGGAGGTGTCTTGCAGAAATATTATTTTCCATAACCCTTCATTAAGAAAGAAGGATTGTTTAGATATAGCAACTGATTGGATTGGGGATGAGGGAAAGAGAGGAAATAGGAGAGTTGAAAAGCCACCAATCTACATAAGATAGATATAGAGAGTGACACTACTTCCAGGTAAAGGGAATAAATAATGAGAGAGGGCCAAGTTTTGGGAAAAGATAGAAGATAAGTTTGCATATGTTAAGATGGGAAACATACAGGTGAATCTATCTGTTAAGGAGTTGAATACATAAGCCTAGAACCCTAGAGAGAGTTCTGAGATTTCTAAGCTGATAACAGGTGAATACAGTGGCTGATGTCTTAGGAGTGGTTAAAATCATACAAAGGATCTGATGGTGTGAGAAGCAGACTAAGAATAGACTCTAGAGAGACTTTATATTTCAGGCATGATCAAAAGAGAGACAGAGAGAGAGATAAGAGGAAAAGAAGAGAGATGTCAGGAAAGTTAAGGGAAGAAAATCTATAAAAATGAGTCCTCATCAACACCTGACTCAAATACATCAGAAAAAGACCAAAAAGAAAAAAAAATTCCATCAGATTTGCCATTGAGAGGTAGACAGTTAAGAAATGGTGTTGAGTTTAAAATGGAACAAGCAGGTTAGCTGCCAATAGGAAATGTAGGCTATGGTCTCAATCTCAATTAGTAAAGGAAGAAATATATAGGTGGGTGTTCAAATTATGTCTTTTTTAAAAAATTGGGAATCTCAAAATTTGAAGGATTTTGAAATATCATCTGATTATATTTTCTTTTACCCCAATGCAGAAATCCCTCCCAAAGTTTTCTTTACATGTAATTACTCAACCCCTTTGCTTGCATATTTATGGGAATAAGAAGCTTATTAACTCAAGAGAGCTCATTATACTTGTTTTCAAAGTATCAAATATAGAAAAATACATATACCATGATTGTGAATATTCATAACACATCTGTGTAAGCCATATCTAAACTAAGAAACAGATATTACAAGCAATACAGAAACCCACTCTGTCCCACCCAGTCCCTTAGAAGAGTAACAACTATCCTGTTTTTAAACAGATTAGTTCTATTTCTAAACTGTGTATAAATGTAATCATTCAGTACATACCATGTTGTGTTAGACCTCTTTCTTTCAACATTGTTTGTAAGGGTCACTCTCTTATTATATGTGGTTGATATTCACTCTATTCCTATAATTATATAATAGTCCACTGTATGAATATTCTAATTAATTTACTTTTTGTTCCATTGATGGACATTTCTTTTTGGTACTATTAAAAGTGGAGTGCTGTGAACATTCTAGTATGTTTTTTGACATACATGCACACTTATACACACATACACATTTTTTTTCCTGCATGCACACCTAGAAATAAGATTTCTGCATTATAGGATATGTATTGTAGATACT
Source organism: Sciurus carolinensis (assembly GCF_902686445.1). Taxonomy (NCBI): domain Eukaryota; kingdom Metazoa; phylum Chordata; class Mammalia; order Rodentia; family Sciuridae; genus Sciurus; species Sciurus carolinensis. The sequence continues at coordinate 118,999,130 of NC_062217.1, forward strand.
GCCAAAATTTTTCCAAAGAGGGTGTTCCACTTGTTCCAATTTATACACTTACCAGTAGATAAAAAGAATTCCAGTTGCTCTACATCCTTGAGCAATATGTAACATTTTCTTTCTCATTTTAGCCATTCTAGAGAATAATGATATTATCAAGATTTAATTTAAATTTCATTAATATGATGACTAATACAGCTTGGATATAAGTGTGTGTGTGTTTATTAAATATTCTCTTATGTGAATTGTCTGTCCATCTTATTGTCCTTACTCTTTTTATTTGTAGTTCATTGTGTAATTTGTCACTTGTATATCAGATATATGTATTGAGAATATCTTCTCCCACTCTGTAAATCTTTTTTCATTCTCTTAATGGTGTGTTTTGATGAGCAAAAGTTCTTAGTTTTAGTATAAAGCTATTTATTTATTTGTTTGTTTATTTATTTACTTATGGTTAGTGGGTTTTGAGTCTTGATTTTAAAAAAAATTCTTGTCTATACCACTTTCTAATGGTTTCCTCTATTTCCTCTTCTATTTGTTCTGTTCAGTATATTCCCTTTATCTCAAACTCAACTTTTCTATACTAATCAATCAAATATCCATTTATTTCTATTAATATATCAGCTATAATTTTTTTACTTCTTTCTCAGTGTTTACCTGAGGAATCACAACATACATTGTTTTAAAAATTATAGTTATTAACTCAAATTGAACAACTCAAATTGAACAAATTAATGGGTTTCTCTAACATTTTCATATGTGCATACATTCTTGAATTGGTTCAATATAATGTAATTATCACTTTTACTATCTTCCCAATATTGTTAAGCCATGTAAGTTTTAAATTTCATTTGTTTTCTTGCTTTTTATGTTATTGATGTTACATATTGTTTGTTCCTTATGTATTTAAAACATTATAAGTCATTGCTGTTTAATATAGTTAATGGTCATTTATATTTAACATATATTTACAATCCCTGGCATTCAATAGCTCCAACATCTCCAAGATTCTTTTTATTATCATTTTTCTACTTATAAAAACTTTCTTTAGTATTCCTTCCTGTGCAGACCCCATAGGGATGAATTTCTTCAGTTTTTGTTTTGTTCTTAGATTTGAGTTGTTTTTGTTTGGGTTTGGTTTGGGGTTTTTTCCCCCTTTGATCAGAAAATATTGTTGTTTCTATATTTTTGAAGGATACATTTTTACTAACTACACAATTGTAGGTTGGCAGTTATTTTCTCTCAACATTCAACATTATATTTGTGGTCCTGCTTTCCATGAAAAAGTTCTCACTCTGATTTTTTATCTTTGAAGGTCTGAGTTCTTTTTTTACTTCCTTTAAGATCCCTTTGATTTGGTTTTACCAGAATGTATTTATGAATGTTTATTTTTATCCTGCCTTGATTTTGCTAAGCTTCTTGAATTGTATGTAGGAGTATTTCTAAAATTTTGAAGTATTTCTGGCTTTAATTTCTTTAACTTTTCAAACAATGTGTTGTATCCCATGTGTTGTATCCTCTCCTCAAAATCTTCAACTTTACAGAAACAATTTTTTTGTATAACTTGAATGTCTTTAATACATTACTTGAATTTTTCTCCTATGCTTTATGCTGTGTATTTCTAGTTCACTAACTTTACATTCTAATGACCCAAACTATTATATTTAAAATAGATTTTTTTTTCAGTTCAGGAAAAATATCTTTCTGTTTTATGTATCCCCAATCCCTGATAAAACTTTCTATTTATTCATTTCTTTGGTCCATCTTCCTTTTCATTACCTAGAACACATTAATCACAGGTATCTTGAAGGCCTTGCTGGTGGTTTATAATATCTGGATGTTCTACTTGTCTGCTTCAAATGTACATTTTTTATTTCACCTATTGGTGTATGAAATTATTCTTTCATAATGTGACAGAAATCATATATAGAAGTACCACAGATTTTCCAAATGATGTTATCTTGTACAAGAGCAGGGTTCTTCTTTTCAACTGGATAGAGAGCCAGATTTGAGTGTTAGGATGTCAACCAGCCTCTTGTGTTTCTCTATTCTGAAGCCACGGCACTCCCTGGATTTTTATTGAAAACCTTGTATATCTTTATCTTCTCAACCATCAAAGAGTATAAAAGGTACTTTTAGAATTTTTCAGTTGATTATCTTATCTTTGGGCCCAAACAGTTACAAAATCTGACAAATGTTTTCAAGAAGAGTTTAGCCTTGTGTATGAGTTTAGTGTATCCCCGCTGCCAACTTTGTTTCCTACCAAAAGTCAGCTTAGGTTTTCATTTTGCCTTGTAGAGCATTCAAACTAGTCTTCCAGCTTCCCGTGCCACCTCAAAACACAGCAAGCATCCCATGGAGAAAGCTAACTGTGTTCAAGATCCCTCAAATCCCCAATTTGTCATCCTAGCATTGAACAATCACTAAAAGTTGTGCTGGCTTTTTAGTCCCAAAACAACTTCAGGCTGGATCAAATTCAATCCTCAAACCACACAAAAAAATCAGTAAATGCCTTCAGGGAAAGAGAAAAAAAATGACAATCAGCAGCAGCCATGGAATGGTTTTCCTTTCTGAAATTTTAGTACATTTAGTCCTTGCTGCTTTCACAGCTCTAGAAACTAGCTAATTTCTTTGTGTCATTCTAGGTACTGCAGCAGAAAAATTAAATTGCCACAATCTACCTGAAGTGAAAAACCATTATATTTTAATAGCTTTCATTGGTTTTTAAAACTTTTTATATTAAAACAAAATGGATTTCCTGTATTTTCTTCTCATTGTTTTAATTTTGAAAACTAAATCAGCAGAAGTATTTTACTCTTATCCATTCCACATTTCCTCATCTATTTTAAAAATTCTCTCTTCAAATCTTTTTTCTTCCATTCTAAATATCAGCAAATCCTAAATTTACTTGTCATGCTTAAATTCTTTGCCATCCCGATCACCATCCTCAGGAAACAATTCCTTTGTGGATGCCTCTCTTATTTTGAAAATAAAAACACATATCCTGGATACTGCATTTAAGCCCAATGAAGGAAAAAACTTAAATCATGTAAAAACTACTAGAAATACAAAGGAAATTATTTAATGGGCTGTTTTTAAAATCCTATGAACAAAAGAACAAAAAATAAATACTCAAAGAGAGATACAGAACTATACAAAACTTAGATAAGAATGAATGAATGTTTCCAAGATTTAAAAAGAGCTCATGAAAAATCCTAAACATAAGGAAAAGAATACTTTTTTTCTCAAAATCATTTTAACAAATTACTTCAGTTCATCCTCACAATCCCATCACATTTTACACATGAGTTACCTTGAATAATTTATGTGATTTTTGACTAAAATCAAACATATAATCAAGGACAGAGACTTTCTTAGTTCAGATGCAGATAATTAGTTTGCACAACAATATATACTGCGTTGCCAAAATAGTGCCAAGTAATCATTTCAAATTCTTATAAAAATTTAGTTGGAGAGAATGTTCTTCTAAAAGCATAGACATTCCTTTTATGTATGTGTGTGAGAGAGAGGCAGAGTGCATACATGTGTTAGTACATGGATTTAATCATGAACACACAAGTTCAAGCCCCCCTCTTTCCCCTCTTCCCAAAAACAGATCCTGACAAGAACAGAATGATAAGCATTCTTATAGGGGCATTTCCTCCTCTCCTCCCTATTTCTCTCTAGAGTTCTAAGCTTCATAACCCAGAGACGGAGTAGGCTTGGTGAGGTGCTGGGACCAGCAAGAGTTCTGGATGTATGTTTGCTTCCCTTGACCTTTTTGTGATACCATCTGGTATTAGGGAGACACACTTAGGCAGATAAGGGGTGCAGGACAACCTCAGCCCCACTAAATCAACATGGCCAAGCTTAAATTAGGCAAGAAGGGAAGCTCTGGTGGAGATAGCAGGTTTTGTCTCTTCAGCAGAGAAGTCCTTTTATGTGAAATGAAGTCCCTCTCTACTTCTGCTCAGGGTGCAAGGGGAAGCAGCCTCCCAAGGAGCAAAGAGCTCAGGGACTGGCTGGTGCCAGCTGAGAACAGCAGCTGTTACCTATCACTGGCAAGGAGGTAGAGAGAAGCCTAGGGGGTCAAGACACATACTTACCCTGACACATACACAGAAAACGTGTACAGATTCTCTCTTATGACAGTTAAACATATGTGTATAAAATCAAAAATCACATTCTTAATACTAAAGCTTTGAGAGGCAGGAGAGGGAGAGGAAGACTGAAACTACTTATTAATATAGTCAGTATTTAACAAGCAAAATGAAATTCTGAAAATGTGTCGCTCTCTACCTCTCTCTTCCATATGAATCAAACACATATGTAACTGATCCTTTCTCTTTAGGGTACTTAGAATAACATTTGGCACTTGAGGTGACTGGCTACTTTGAACTTCTAATACTGTATTTGTTTCTCAGAGCTACTGGTGCCTGAACAATGCAGATAAACTTGCAGTTATTTTAGTTTAATGAAGAGGGATATAAATATGGTTGTTTATGTTGATTCTAGAAATTTCTCTGTAAATAAATATTATTTAAAATGTTAACTGAACAAATTTAAAGAAAATAACAGTCAGAAATCTTAAATTTAGAAAGCAAAGACCGCTTTACCTGTAAGTAGGAGAAGTAATGGTCCAAATTTAAAACAAGTATTTCATTACACATTTAGAGATAAGATTAGGAAGTTACACAATCCACAATCTACTTAACTTTATGGTGAGGGGAAAGTGGGAGCAAAATTGACTTGGATACCTGCCACTATTAAAAAGGGAAAGAGACAAGAAAGGTGAAGTTTAAGAAATGACACGTTTCTCTAATTTCATGAGACTGCATGCTTGCTGTTGTGCCAATGTTTAATATTTCTTCAAAGTGAGATACAGATGAGGCTCTCCAGTCCAAGAAATTAGATGGGTCCAACCTGACACTAGGAGAAAAAGTAAGCTATTTACAAACATTCTGAAGATTGAGCTAATGCAGAGTGCACAATCTGTTGCCTGGCACCTTGTAAGTGCTCATTACTATTAATCACATTGAATATGAATGGAACTGTGGGTTCACTAAAAGCATGCTTCCCGAGTTAGGAGGCCTGAGCAAATGGGGCTAAAAATTAACTCACACATTCAAAGCCATCTATTTTTAAAATGCATGATAAGCAACACAGGAAGCTTTTACAACTAGCCAGCAAAATCTGAGCTTTCAATCAACAATTTCTTTCACCGAAGGTGTGGAGCATGGAACAGATCCAGAAGCACAGATGGTGTTTTACATCTGCACATGCAATTTCCTTTTTCTCCATTTTTATATAAACCTCCATCTTTTTTCTAAAAAAGAATGATAGAATTTGCCAGTAAAATGTAGCACTACTTATTGCCTCTGGAAATGTTACTCACCTCCATTTCACATTTTTAGCAACAATTTAACAGTCTTTAAGTACATGTAGAAAGATGGGAGAAAGGATGTTATAAACTCCCCTTTATCATATCCTGATATGATTCAATTCCTCCAGACAGCTAAACTTTTTCAACGTTTAAAGTAAATGCCCTCCCTCATCTATATCCCTATTTTCCTAGGATTAATGCTAACTTTTCATAGATGTTAATGCCAAAATGAATCTTAGAGATGATGTTAGTGCAATCCCTTCCTCAAGATATGAGGAATAAGGGCCAGTAAGATTGGTGAACTACTCAAGATCTTTGCTGGTTAGGATACAGAAGATAAGAAAAGTCCACCTGCATCACAAATCCACAATTACAGAGACAGGGGTAGGAAGATCAACAGATCCATATCTCCAAGAACCCATTTCTAGAACTCCATCAGGATGCAAATTTCTTCTGTTTGTAAAGCAAGCCAGATTCACTGAAGTCTGACCTTCAAAATCCAAGGGTGTTTTAAAAAGTGAAATCCAATTATCATGTTTCACGATCATTTTACATTCAACAAAAGATAAATTAAAGTAATATTGAATGGGAAAAACTTCCTGATAACCAAACACAGTACCCGATACTGGATCTGCAAATTTTGGTAAGGGCATAACCAACAAAATTACAACATAAACTAGGAAAATGTTTAAAAAGGAATAGTCAGCTTACCTTCAGAAAAACACTGTATTGCAATAAGCTCATTTGATATATCCTCTGATTATCATTCTTATTTCTCTGGCCCAGATTTCTCTTTTGTGCTCCAGAATTGGATGAAGTACCTCCCCAATATCTCCATTAAGCTATGTCAAAATCTCTTCATTTCTAGTATGTCAAACCCCAAACTCATAGCCAAAGATGCTGTCAACCTGTTGCCTTTTTAGTGCATCTTGTCTCAGAGAATGCCCTTAATATCAGGGTATTTGTACTTCCAGAAACCTAAATGTGAAAACCTTCTCCACTCACCTCCATACCTAATCCTTTGCCAAATCCTATCCCTTCACTCCAGCACCTCTGAAACCTGCCAAATTTCCTTTACCTGCATGACCACTGCCCCTGTGCACACTGCACCTTGCTTCTCCCATGAATCTTCCACTAGCCTCCTAATGACTTTGCATATATGCATTCTTGCACTTAGTTTCCCCAGAACTTAGTTATCTAGAACAGTGTTTTCATAAATGCAGATCAGTTCATGTCAGTCTCCTGCTTAAAATCCTTCATTTGCTTCCAACAGCTGTATGATAAAATCTAAATCCTTTAAAATCCCTCAAATTCCACAAATGACCTACAAGGAACAAGTGGCTTTGATGATCTTTTGAGTCTCATCTCAAGCCAGTTAGTACCTTTGTCCCATACTCTCATCATGCACCTTCCTTGTAGTTTCTGTTTCAGCCATTCTAGACTCACAGTCCCCTGCTCACCGCTGATCCTTAGCATGGTATTACTTCAGACTGAAGCATGCTTCTACCCACCTTCTCTTCTGTTCATTCATCTCAATCCCCAAGAAACTTTCTTAGGGAAACCTTCCATGATGCATCTTCCCACAAGACTAGTCCTTGGTACTTTTCCTTTGTACCCAAAAAAGTACAATTGTATATTTGTGTGACTATCCCTTTAATGGGATGTATTATATGTATTTCTATTTATTCATTCATCCCATTAGCACTGAGGACAGGAGCTAAATATATATATATATACACACACACATATATATACACATACACACACATTATATATACACATACACACATATATACATATATATTTCAATACATAATTGTATCCACATACACACTCATACTGTACGTGTATATGTATACATTTATTGAATGTACCTATATATATGTTGTGCATATATATGTATATACAACATATATATATATATACACACAATTGTCTATTGAATGAATTAAAAAGGGGAGGAGTGGAGAAAGGGAAGGAGAGAGAGCAAGAGTATAAAGAATTTATAAGACAACTCATTAAGAGCTTACAAAGTTCCATTTGAAGCTTAACTATCTGTTGGCTTGGATAATTGTGAGTTAGTAAGATATATATTAGATCAAATACCAGGGTCACACTTGGACCAAGTCAATACAAATTATCCAAACTTCAGTCAGTTTTACAGCTTTTTCTCAGTGGTGACAATGATTTCACAAGGAATCTTGAAAACTTCCAAATGAAAAAACATCTTTCTTAGACTTTTAGAGAGAGGAAAAGGCCAGCATGGGAAGTGATGGAAGGATAGACGAACAAAATGTTACTCCCCTAAATTACTTAGTTAAACAGAGTTAAGAAAATTATTGCAGTTCATCATTTTTTTCAGATGTCTTCTAAACAGCAAAATCTTCACAATTCAAGGAATGTCTAGCAGGTCACATGTACTTATATGAGAGAGAGAGAGAGAGAGAGAGAGAGAGAGCGAGCGAGAGAGAGAGAGAGAGAGAGAAAATACCAATGCAATAGAGAAGAGCATTTTATTTGATTAGGTGACATAGTACACTGATATAATTTAGTCCCCATTAAAAGTGGAGACAATTTCTAAAATACTTTTCATCTACTTCAAGTAGAACCTGCACCATGAATTTAAAGTCACAAATAATTCATAATATCTGGGAGGACAAGGTATAATCCATATTTATAAGTTTAACAGACAAGATTTGCATTACTCATTTGGTTTTGTTGATGCTCTGCTGGCCATATTTTTTGAGTGGAGATCTATGTGAGTTTGATTTATGAGCACAGGCTGTGCATAAGAAACTGTGCTTTATAGAACAAGAGTCCTAGGAATTTAAGAAACGACCATTAAACACAGATGCCAGTGTCCATGACTCGGCTTGTTGCCAACTCTCTGCCACAGGTGCAGAAGGAACACAGAAATAGGGCAAGACCTAAAACAGATCTAGGAGATGTTCAATCTAGGTAAAAGTTTTATATCTAGGTTTAGAGTTTTATATCTAGGTTTAGAAAGTCACAAGGAAGCCAACAAATCCACAAATATCTCCTGACAATTAGGTAAGGCAATAGAAAAAGAAAACTAGTTGCTCTCAAGCACCTGTGATACAATTGGGGCGATAAACATATCTCATCATAAGATAATGATTTTGGAATTCTATTTTTTCATTTATCTTACACATCTGTATGTGGGTGGAAAGAGGAGCATCAGAAGGTTAGATTCTACTTTTCATAAATATTTTGCTGTTCATAATTTAAAACAAAACTATTGAGGTTTGGTACATAGTTTTGGAAGTCAGGAATATGTTTGAAGAAAAAATGTTAATGAAAAACTAAACTATGTATATATAATTCCCATTTGAATTGTTTGATTAAGTCCCAATATCAATAAAATCTGCTGACATGAGTTATTTTCTCCTCAGAAAAGCAAGTTATTATCTTATTACTTAACATTCTTATGCCTAAGCCTGCTTTTTGGTATCTATTCAGTAGGCATCCTCTTGCTCATCTTACAGAAGTATACAAAAATGATAAAGAAACTTGCCTAAAGCTAAACAGTAAATCAGTATCCTATACTAGAATTAGAATTCTCAGTACCTTATATTTAGTTGGATACATGACATTGAAACTATGACACTTTCTGTTAATAACTAATAACTCTAATGTTGTCCAAATGTTTCTCTCTTCTTCATTCAGTTCTGACAGGCAGAGCTTATAAATTTTTGGGCACTTCAATTTGATTGCATCTCAAATATAGATTAATGTGGCAACAGTAATAATTATTGAAGAAATGACTGTTGGCAGAGCATTTAAAAATGCTTAATTCTCTGAGCTCATTTCAGCAACATACCAAACAGTGATATGAGAATAACAAGCAGGGAACTACATAGAAAATGAACAGAGGACATAATGGAGTGTTTCAATCAATCAACAACAGTATTATAATCATCTCTTTCACTTATTAAGAATTTACTATTCTAAGGAACACATATATCATCTCCAGAACTAACAACAACACTGTAAGGGTGATTATTTATTTAACAGATGCCAATATTGTGATTCAGAGATGTTAATTGGCCCAAGATCACCTGTCTAGTAAGTGATAAAGAGATTGACCCCATTGCTAGCACCTGACCTCAGGCCCTCGTTATCTCACACCTACCGTTTTGCTGTACGCTTGTAACCTGTATGTGTGCCTTCACTGCTCCATCATATGCACCCTTTGCTGCAGTCATTTGATTAGTTCTAATCCCTTGACCACCCATGCTGTTTCATCTTTTACACTTGTGCCTGAATGGTCTTCTTGTTTCTCTCCAAGTAAATTCCTAGTCTTCCTTCAAACTCAGTTTAGGAATTTCCTCTCTGAGGCTTTCCTGAACTAGCCTAGCAGAGTTGATCACATCTTCTTCTGGAGCTAATGCCTAATCCTGATAAAGGCTGAACTTACTCACTATTTATGGTTACATGCATGGATTCCTCTTGAAGGTTGATTGCTTCTTGAAAATAAGAACCATGCTTCAGTTATCTTTTAATCACTAGTACCTAGAACCATTCCTGAAACATAGTTGGTGTTCAAGAAATAGGAATACCTATGCTATATTTTTGAATTATGTTTTTAAATTAAATTTTTAAATACCTATAATACTTGAATTTTTAAATATTACAAACCAGATAATTTCATACTGCATTTTAGTTAAAATTAGTTGGCTACCCTTTCATTTGTTATTTCCCCTGTTGTATTTATTAATTATCAAATATATTAGTTAGTTTGAACAACTGCTTGCTCCCTTGTAGTCCATCTGTGCTTTCTTCTCAATAATGTATTGAAGTCATAAGTGCTAGATTTATTGCCTCAGTGATTTCCATGGCACAAATCGTGATTTCACTACAGCACTGAGCAGAAGGGAGAGCTAATGGGCAAGACAGAAAAGCTTAATCAATATCACTCACGGCCTACATTTAAAACCCTAAACCCCCAAGCAGATTTTGAAAAGGTTTACAATCAAGGCCCCAGTATTTAGAAATGCATTTACTACACTATGAAGTTGAGAAATGCTTTTTTGCCTATCAGATTCCTAATTACCCAACAGGCCTCTTAGGGAAACACTGAGCCTACGGATAAAGCAACTAGACCACAAAAAGGAATCCCTTGCAGGAAAGAGACAGGAATGTAGGGTTTCCAGGAAAGGCCTTTACTCCTAAAAATGTGTACTTTTATTTTTTAAAGACAAAATGTTGATTCTACATTAGCACAGAGAATTCCAAATTTCAGTGTTGAAAGAATTCTTAAAGATTGGGTATCAGCCCTGGGACTAGTGGGCATACTCTAAACTGGGTAGGAGAGAGACCACAATATTTTGAGTCAAGAGACCAGATTTTTTTAAGTAGGAGCAATTCACTTCCTATATTAACTACATTAATGAAATTATATGCTCATGAGGAGTTAAACAGAATAAACTAGGCAGGCAATTCTGCTATAGTCATGTGTTCATCAGAAGCCACCTGTTTGTTCTGACAATAAAACAGGTGTTCACCTAAGGGTCAAGAAAGACAAGTGTGATCAGGGGACCACTAAGCATCTTGGTATAAAGACTTCTGCATTATTAAACTTCATGAACTTTGAATCCCTCAAAATACCCAGAGTCTCTCTAATTTCTAAGATGAAGATTCTTCCTTTCTCCAAAACCATGTTGCTCATATCCTCAAGTATAAAGAAGGGGTCTAAGATACTGTCTTAGCACCGTGATATTAAATATAAGACACATAGATACCTTTCCACTGAACACACTGTGAGGATGAATCAGTTAATAGAATGGTTAAGAAATAGGCTCAGTACTGTTTTCAAAGCTCTTTCCACATCTAGGAAATATGATCTCAATGCCAAAAACATAGAGCCCTATTTTTCATTTCACTCCCATTCCTAAAATAGAATGACTGTACCCCATGTTTTACTTTTCATTTTCTACCTCAAAACAACATTGTCACAATGCTCTTATAATTTTAGCATTTGATTTACATGTAATATGTTCTTAATTTTTAAAATTTATGTTCTTCATTTATATTGTATAATTCTTCAGGAGATAAGATTTATTCAGATACTAGAGAGTGATAGCAGTTCAATAATAATAATGCAGTGCATTTATTAAGCAACTGTGTGACTTTTCCCCTGTCCTGTAACTTATATGTGTCTCAATTTCATGTCCCCTAATAAAAAATTTAAGAAACCTTTAAAATAAACAAGCCATTCAAAATACATTAGCTCTCTCCATAAGGCATTTGGGATAGTTTCAATTATATATTTTCAAGAGTTTCATTTACTTCCAAAGGCTACAAATATTGTATTAAAATGTAAATAACTGAGGCAAATAAAAAAGCATAAGAATGATAAAGGTGAAAAAAATCAATTCAGTTTTCTCTTAGGAAGAAAGGACATGGTCAATTCTGTTGAGAATTTAATCAGTTTCCACGGTCAACAATGCCAGTTCAAGGAAGAGTTGTTTTACTTTTTTAATTTTTTTTTTTTTTACTTTTACAGACTGCATTTTGACTCACTGTACACAAATGGGGTACATCTTTTTATTTATATGGTTGTGCATGATGTAGATTCATACCATTCATGTAATCATACATGTACATAGGGTAATGATGTCTGTCTCATTCCTCCATTTTTCATACCCCCTCTCCTCCCTCTCATTTCTAAAGTTCCTCCATTCTTGCCTTATTTTGATCACATTTCTCAGGGAGAGTGTAGAATCAGGAGTCTAGTGTTTTCTTCTAAGTAAGCAAAAAACATGACAAACTAAAAGCATTCTCCCTACACTCATAACTAGTCTCAAGTTTACTTATTGTTTTTCAACTTTGCATTCTCATAATCTGAAAGATGACACCATCTCAGACACAGTAGGTCCTCTACCCTCTACCCTCATACCTACTATTGCTTGAGTTGTCTTCAAAATTTTGGCACAATTCTGTGACTAGAGTAAGAGTTCCACAAATGCTTATTGATGAAGAAGGGGAGTAGAAAGAAAATACCAAAGATGTTCCAACTGGGAAAGGTTACTAATCATTATCTAGTTGCATAATTTTTTATTACCTCATAAAATATCAGAACACTATTAATATATTTTGAAGCTAAATATGAGGTGGAAAATCAGATATTAAAAGATTGATTAACATAAACAGTGTTTCTTATTCTTCTCTGAGTTTGATTCAAGCAAGAACATTTTTAGCCATGAGAAAATAAAAGTTAATTTTGATCCCTTAGGTTACATCACCAAATCCTTATATTAGATTTCCTCAATCATATATTTTTGCAATACTCATGATCAGTTCTTCCTTTCCAATCTTGATACTCTGATAACAAATGAAACTTGGATACTTTCACAGTAGATACTTAAATAACAGAGTTAACTAGGATGAGAAATGCTGAATTGTTAATATCCCTAAAAGATTAAACATTTTCAGAGAAGTCTATATCCCATAGAATCTAACTAGCATACCATATATGTTTAAAAATTACAGTTCACCTTTTCTTCATCACTGTTCTTACATCATTCAGATTATTAAATAGCAGTATAAATCATAGGATCTAACAATAAGGAAACCAATTAAAAGTTCTTACACAGTTATAATTCTTACATAACTTCTTTGTATTATTTTACATCTGTGCCCTGTAGATCACTGAATGTCAAGACTTGTTAAGAAGAGTTGGAACATTCTCCAAGTAAGGTACCTGATCATGCTGAAGATTGTTATGCAATCTCAGGCTTCAGTTTTATTGTCCAAATGTAGCCTAACTACATTTTTTTAAAATTGCATTTGATAATTATTTTGAACCTCCAGCTGGAAACAAATAATTACATTGTTAGTGAAACAACATAGATCATTGAGAACACCTCACATTTTTTCTTTATGTAGTTCATTTTTAAAATTAGTTTGAATCAAAACATGGTTGAAAGAGGATTATCTGCACAGATATGTGGCTGATCACACAACACTGATCAAAATACAATCATTTAGGTCTTTCCAATGACATACTGCATTGTATGAAGAAAAGTAGAAGAAAATGAACCCTAGAAAATGACAGTTTGTAAATACTATGTATATGTGTGAAAAAAGAGACTAAAGTGACACAATAAAAAACACTTCTAACAAGAGCTAAATCTTCCTCACCCTCAACATTACCTCGAATCAGTTCAGTGAGAGACCTTTCAAGTACTATATTGGGCTTATGTAATTTAGAAGCTAAGTTTTGTTTAAATGTCAACTAGAAGTATTTTTTTGAGTTAATTATAAAATCTATATTGTTAGGACTTACTTTTTTAAAAGTTCATATCATATCACATAAAAATTTGAAACAATGTTAGATTAACACTATACTAGCTTATTCCTCATATTCACTATAATCATAAATATTTACTGTAAGTATTAAATATATAAGGTTTGTGTAAAATCTTTCTGCTCCCTGTCTTTCCATTAACGAGAATTTTCAAAATTTTACTAATATAGAAGCCCACAAAAGTCCTGAAAATTCTTTAATCTCTATGGAATTTACAATCTCAAGAGATAAATAATGTTGAAATCAATGAAATAAAACCAACATATAAATAAGGTGAAAGTGGGGAGCTTATGCATGGTGCCTCAAAATAAAGCCTCACAGCAATGTCAGAAGATCTTTTCTCTATTCCCATTGTATCCTACACATACTTCCACCCACCAGGAAAAATGTTTTACAACTGCTTGCTCGTAAGAGTAGGGAATTGGGTTTGTTCAGGATTCCTAGAGTAGCCGACAGTGGATAGGTGGATATGAATACGCATGAATAGAAAAGTAGATTGGTGGATGTAAGAAATATTATTATTATTTCACACTCCCATGTGTATAAATAAAAATTCAGAAGAAATTCATTGCAGTAGTTCATCCCTACAGAATCAAATTCATCTGAGGACTTTTCACAAAGGAAATATAATTTGGTTGAAAACAAGTGTGGGATTGTTTTATACATATTGGCAGATGTATGTAGAATTTCATTTCCTTTAGATGGAAGATAATTTCATTCAGAATCTGCAGTAATTTAACTATAAATTGAAGAGAAATGCAATGCTGATCAATAAGTAATCACATCATTTGAAGGCTTGAGATGCTTTGTTTTAAGAGTTAGGATCTTACTACATTGCCCAAGCTGTCTTCCAATTCCTGGTCTCAAGCAATCCTGCTGCCTGAGTCTCTGGAATTGTTGGGACTACAGGCACACTACATTATAATATTAGAAGGATCTCAAACTTTACAATGCAATTTAATTAATGCAGCCTATTTAACAGGAGGATAGCTACTAGGATTCAGTGAATCCTAAATTGCTGATTTCTAGGTTCTAGACAGGAATGAAAATTTCTAAGGAAATTGGAATATCAAGTCCTGCCAAAAAGGACAAGGTCTCTAGAAATACTTCATTTTATGAGGAATGCTGAGACTATGACAGAGAAGAGGAAAAAAGCACTTGAAAAGCAAGTGGGATATTAAAATCATGACAGAATACTAAACAAATACCATCACTCAGGGAAATCACATACAGAACTTCTCCATGAGACTAAAATGCCCTATCAGTCATACACATAGAGAGAAATTTTCTAGTTACTTATAAAACAGTATCAAAAACTGTTATTTGTTGTTTGGGGTTTCTAAAATCTGGTTGTTTCATTCTTAGACACATATACTAAATCTAGACTTTAAAAAATCAACTGCTACATCATTATTATAAGACCCTTGTGTGAACAACTGTAACTACATTTTCCAGGCTTGGTGGGGAAGAAAAAGAATGATGCTTTCAAACTGATTAGCAACAGCACCTCATTGCATGGCAGTATGAGGAAACAGATTTGGAAATAGAGCACCAAGATTAGTGGAGACTTTGAGTCATAGTCTCAATTTGGGTCTCATCACTTTACCTGGCAACAGTGCCAATTTAGCAGGCACCGGGCTGTGCAGAAAGATTTGCATGTAAATGAACACAGTTTGGGGCATTTTGCTTTGCCTCAGAAGAGAGAAGCATCACTTTCTCTGGTATTACAAAAATAAAACAGAGATTGACACAGAAGAGTCCAGGACAGAGTCCATTACTGGGAGAGCTAATTTGGCAGATGTGTCAAACTCCTGGAGATATGAGCAGCACTTCTAGGAAGCACTAAAGAGTCTGAAAAATGCAGATGTGAAAGGCATTGGAGGATAAAATATAGACATAACATTCTGAAGTTATAAGTTCTTAGTATTCCTTTACAAAGTTTTACATATTTCAAATATATAATTAGTACTTTTCATAATAAAAGATTAAAATAATTTTAAAATAAAGAAAATTTTACAATAAAAATGTTTTAAAATAATTAAAATTAAAATTAAAGAAGAATTTCAAACATTGAGATTGAACAGTGCTACTAGGGTAGCATTTTGCTAATTATTTTATCCCCCCACCTCTAACCTAGAGTTATCATAGCCCGGATCTTTACATAATGACACTTTAACAGATAATCTCAGTCATATGGTTCCCATAAACTCTAGTTAGTCATCCTGGGGGAAAAATATCTCAATTGCTTCCCTATCTATGCAAAATATCCCTTACTCTCATACTCCATTTAGTCAAGTATTTTTTTTTACTAAGTTTAAAGGACCACGTGAGACAATATAAAGCATGGAGAAATATGATTAGTAATAGATTCTGGCATTCAAGATTATTATGATCTAATATGAGATAAAACAGAAGTACAAATAAGTGTTAGAGGCAGATCTTAAAAATATAAATATAATAAAAGTATGAGGAAATACCTTGATAATTAGAGCAAAATTAGGAGCAAACATTAGTGGGTAGACAGATAAGTGAGTGAGTAAATGGATGGAAAATTGAGAGATGCCAATTGCAGAGAAGAGAAGTGCTCCTTTTACATAAAGCCCTCTCTCTTCTACTTATGAGAACTTAGCCAGGCCTCAGTTTCTAGCACAACGTCAAGCCCAGAGAAGGCATTTAGTAAATCTCCACTGAAGGAATGAGTGAATAAATTCATGAATAAATATTTCTATTGCATTTTGTAGACACATGTAAATCTATGTGAACAATTCATATAATTAATTCCCATTGTTTCCTTATTACAAAACTGAAATAGAAGCAAAATGTTTTGTAAAGTAAAAAAGCACATTCATAAGTGGCCGTATCATTTATATACTTAAGGGTTTTTTTGAATTGCAAAGATAAAGAAACCTTCAGCTTATGATTCTCCCCATTACGTAGATGGAATGAAGGTACTTCTGAGGTATAAATTTGTCAAGATACATAAAACTGCTGCAATCCAGGATTCTGTTTTAAATCTAAATACATTTTCTTGCTAGAAGAAATATGACCTTTCAAATGGAACACTTAATTTATTTTTCCCTTTATGTTTCCACCCTGCAGGAATTAATTATAATGTACTTTTCACACAAAAAGCACTAGTAAAATTATGTTTCTACAAACAATGTTTTCTTTCACATTATTCTCAAATTGCAGACACTTGAAATTTTTCAAATTCACATCAAGTTCCTGCCTTATTATTCTGTACTTGTGATCTCAGGAAGGCAACTTAGCTCTGCAGAAAATAACAATAGTTAATATTAAGGTGTGAATTACATCTAAGAATTTTAAAATACTTTAAAGAATTTTCAAGTTAGGCTTTTTAAATGTTTTTAACATAGCTAACATGAATTCAGCCTCTTAAGTACTTCTTGAAAATGTTTTTAAAATAATTTACTCATCGAATCAAGATAATTAAAATTAATGATCCAAGAGTCTGTTGTACTCACACCAATTAACCATTAGAATGCTAAAGTTTTCCCAGAGATAGATTGCTCTTCAAACAAATAAATCAGTTTCAAAGTAAAATATATTATCTCTGTGGGAGAGTCTATAAAAGTAAATATTGAATCACTTCCCAGCAGTGTTGACTTTCACCAATAAATCAGGAAAATAACAACATTACTTTCAAACAAAAAAGATGGCTATTTCATTTTACACCCACAAAGAATGAATAGTAGAGTTATTAGAATCAGCCAATAGGCACACAACACATGTGTATGGATACTGATGGATACTGCATGTCCTTATACACAAAAACAGTATACTTGGTCTCTAGTTCACCATAGTCACAGGCTTTCCTTACTCTCTTGCATTGTTGGCCCATCTTCCTTGCTGCCCTATGATTTTACCAGAGAACAAAAACCGTACTTTATTCATGTTTGCTCTCCATTTCCCCAGTCCTACTGTCCTCCAGGATCGACCAAGACATGCCTTCTAAACAGAAAGAAATCAAGACAAGCATCATAGTTAATATCAAACAAAATAATTGAACTATAGATTGAAGGTTTTTTTAAAAAAACTTTTTATATATTTTGTTAACAAGAAAAGCTAACATTATCTCATGGAAAAAGTGACCACCGATTTCCAAGCCAATACAGACATTTAACTTTTAAATCCCTAAGCCACCAAACAGCCTTATCTTATATCTATTCAGGAGTATATTTAAGGTTCACATTCTAGTTCCAAATTTTCTCCAAATTGGACACTTCTTTGTTTACCTTGTATCTGTCCATATGAACTTAATAAGAAACAGAGAGCTCTGTTTTTGAGCTGTCGCTATCTACCCACATCATGAACCACTGATGATTATTTTATATTTCTTTCTTGAGTACCCAAGGTGACAAAAAATTATGGTATAGCATAGAAAAACAAAGCATTCACACTTGTAAACCCAAATGTTAAGAATTGGTGTTTAAATAGTATCAGACATATTATACCAAGTTCAACTTTCTACATTCCAAGACCACGGTGAGTTAGAGTGTGAAAAAGAGGCAGTAAAATGTAATAATTAAGAAGTCAAATAATCACATTTGCAAATCACCATGGAGTAATTTTAGACTATTTAAACTAAGACTTAGTTTTCTCTACTATAAAGTGAGGATACTTACATTTAACTTATTGCTAGCAGTAATGGAAGGTTTAAAATAGACATCTAAGTCCAACAGGTGGCATGACCACAATAAACAATCAATGAATTATTAATGATCATAATGAAGAGGATGTTAGAGATGTGTCTAGACAGTTATCAACCAAGAGATAGAACAAATGCTCCAGGTGACCAAGCAAAGACACCACTGTAGAAGTCCTAAAGAAATTTAACTAGGACCCACAGTAACATCTAGATAGATTTTTACACTGGACCAGGGATCTAAGCTGCAGCATAATAATTACTTACACAATTCTCCTTGAATAGCACTTACATGTTTTCAACTGATACAACACAGAAACCCTAAATAATGATTACTGGTAGAATTTTCAAGCTGGGAATCAAACCAGTAGGAAAGGTATTTTCAATCAAGGGTTTCTTAATATTATTCTAATAATACCAAAGAGGCAGCTTTCTTTTTTGACTGTAAATAAAACTACCATCCTCTTCACAAAGCTCATGCTTGGTACAACTGAAACAAATATTGCTAACCAATCCCCAAACACACATCAAATTGCACATACCCTAGGCAAAAGACAAGGCTAGTCCAGATAATCAACTTACATAAATGAAATAGAAATTAGAGCATCAAAATGAACAAGAATAAAGTAATCATCAAGTACATTTTTTGAAAACTTTAAAAAATTAGGAACTTCACAGGCAATGTCATGATACATGCATATATATATATATAAACATATTATGTGTATATATAAAATATTCTCCTCAAGGAAGAAAATTCCCCAGAATATATTTTAAACTCATCTCTTTACAAAGAGTAATGTTTGAGCCACAACCCTCACCAACTGAAAAGAAGGAAGCATTTCCTATATTCTATATGGTACATAATATTTAATCACATTTTTTAAAAACAGTCAATTTTCTCTAGAAATGAACTTGGTCTAGTTTTATTTGCATCTGAAAAGATTAAGGAGACTAATCATAAAATCATCAAGTGAACAAGGCAATGATCCTTTGAGCCAAGACGGTGGCACCAGAGATGAGAATAGTGGATCTTGTCATTGTTATCTAGACAGTAACTGGCAAATCATGAACTACTTGGAACAAGAGACAGGGAAGAGTCAAAGAACTAGCAAAGTGACTTATCCTAGTACATGCTCCCCAAAACAAATGGGGAATGTCACTGGTTCTCTGCGGTGCCAAATCTGCGGGTATTTGTCACCGCCTGCAGCAACAATTTGCGCAGGTATAGAGGATAGAGGAAACAAGGGTTTACTTGCTTTGAGAGGAGAGAGGGGGAGAGAGAGAGAGAGAGAGAGAGAGAGAGAGAGAGAGAGAGAGAGAGAGAGAGAGAGGCTTGGCTTATCAGAGAGAAAGAGACTTTGCTTAAGAGAGAGAGACTACACTTTCAGAGATCTTATCTTCTTAGGCTTCTGCTGCTTCTTCTTAAAGGTGCATCCTGCATCCTGTGAACTAAGAGTGCATCTAGAGGTGTGTTCTCAATTCTCTGCTCTGTGATCTGCCTTCCACCGCTGCCCCTGCTCACTGCTTCTATCTGCTTGCCGCTTCTTCTTCTTCCTTTCTGCTAATGGCTTCTCTGCTTTCTGCTAGTTACTGCTCTTACTGTCGCTCCTTACTCATTTACTCCTTACTCGCTGCTGCTCTTACTCTCGAGCCCCCGCCCACTGCCCACTTATATTCCCTCCAGGAGGCAGAGGGTGGGGCCCCGCCAGTTGTGATCAGGCGAGGAGCCAGCTGCCCCATCACGGGTTAAAGCGAGCAGGCCCAAGCAGGCGTGCTCAGGAACACCTGTGCACCCATTGTGCGCGTGGACTTAACTGAATACGGCCAGTGAAAAATCACCTGAGTGTGCTTATGTCAATTAACCTCCTCACTGCCGATGTGATCAGGCGCCATTCTGGCTGGCACAGCCCCCAACAGGAAAGAAGAAATAGTTGGATTCAGAGATGACGAACTTCATTCAAGACAAATTTATAGATAAATTTAATTAATTGGAAAAATATCATAATGTCTATTTCTTATGTTATCTGTTAATAGAAATAAACTCATTTGAAAACCCATTTAGTAGATGATAAAACAAAGATTATAGGTCTTTGAATTCCAACATAAAATTAAGAAAAATGTGTCTCAAAAGTGATAAGGATTATATCTCAAAAAAAAAGACTCCTTCATGACAAGTCTGTTTCCTTTACTATATGCACATAATGAAAAAGAAAAAAAAAACCTAGAAAAACTCTAAAGTATCATCCTTTCAACAACAGAGAGAGGTAGAATAATTACTAGATAGTATTTGGGCTTATGTAAATGCAAGATTTCCCTGTGAAATGGGGGGGACATCATGGCATTCTGTTCAGAGATAATTAGTAGTAGGAGTATTTATACTTACTAAAAACTACATTCAGAAATAACATTTAACAAGAAAACATTTTCTCTCTCACTCTAGAGAGGGGAAAAATAGGCTTTTTATTATTTCCTTCCAAAAAGTAAGCTGTCATTATCTGTTCTTCAGAATATTTTGTACCTAAAATATATTTTTTATCACAAAAAAGATGCTTGAGAAACTTCTAACCAACTAATTCAATATGAGAAATACATATAGAGGTATATATATATGTATATACACACACATATACATGTATATATACACACAAATTTTTATAAATATACATAGATATTATTTATGCAATGAATAAAAGGCTAAATGGTTGTTTTTATTTAATCACAAATTGGAAACTTTAAAAAGCTATTCTTTCCTTTTATAATCATAAGCTTAAATATTATATATGAATGGGGAAAATCATTAATAATTGGTTATTTTTATTTAACTGTAATTTTTATGAGAAAGGAACATATCATTGATTTTGAAACACTGAAAAACTACTACTAGCAAAGGTCATTGACGTCAAGATATTACTAGTTAAGCAGAATTGAACTTTTTCCCAAGAAAAATTTCCTAGGTAATGGGTCAGCTACTACCTTTCATAATTAGAATGGTTTATAATGATTTCTTAGCTCAACTCTATATGATAATGCTTTCTGGAGAGTAAGTCACCATATCCCTGAAATTCTACAAGTTATGCTTCAAGAATAATTACTCCACCTGAACAACATTAAGGATTAAAGGAAGCCATGAATAATTATAAATAAAATTTTATCAGATAAAATACACTGAAAGAAACTATTTTCTCTTAGAAAGATAGGACAAGAGGATTCTATAGACACTTTAAATAGAAGCTTCTAAAAAAAAAAGGTCTTGGAAGAAAGAGAGAGAAGGGGGGACTTTCACAAAAAAAGAAGGAAGACAAATGGGGTAGAAGAGGAGTGAGAGGGAGGGAGAAGAAAAGGACATGGGGAAGTAGTGGTGAATGAAATCTACCAAGTATGCTATATCCATGTATATGTACAAATACACCAAAATGCACATATGTGTGTGTGTGTGTGTGTATGTATAATGTATATATGTAATGCACTAATTAAAATAATAATAATAAAAGGAGATCATTGGCATAGGGCAAACAGACTTGGGAAGGGAAAGGGGAAGGAAAAGTACTGAGAAATGAGATTGATCAAATCTTATTATGTACCTGTGTCTTTATAGCACAATGAATCCCACTATCATGTATAATTACAATGCACCAATTTAAAAAAAAAAAAAACTTAAGGGCTGGGGTTTTAGCTCAGTGTAAAGTGCTTGCCTAGCGTGTATGAGGTCCTGGGTTGGATCCTCAGCACACATAAAAATAAATAAAATAAAGGTGTTGTGTCCAGCAACAACTAAAAATATTTCTTAAAAAAGAGTCTTAAAGTAAAAAGCTCTGGGGAAACAGTATCCTTATTAGATTTAAATCTCCTACTGCCCTTTCTGGAACCAATCTAATAGACACCTAGAGTCAGTGCTTATTATATTTACTAAGTGATTTATTGTTCAAAATGGAACACTAAGTAGAAAGTAGGATCATACTGTTGAACACCTTAACCATAGTGAAAAGCATATAACAGAATAATGTAAAAATGGAGGGGGAGTGAGGAACTGAGAGAGGGAAGGAAAAAGGGAGAGATGCTGGGATGTGAGAGAGAGAACAAGCTAATCTAAAAAGAGCAAAGAAAACCAAATCCCCTTGGTTATTTGAAGAAGAAGAGGATGCTGCATTGGCTATGACTTGGTGACAGGTGGAATTTACATGGACTGCATCTGAGCTTCACAGTGTCTAATGCCAACTGGTAGCCTCTTCATCACTACCCAGTCATCAGTCACTTTGTGGTGCTAGGATATGTCCTCCCAACAGAATTTGAAAAAAATTGCTGGATTCACAGTAGTTGCCCAAAACTCTGCATCATATTTTTCTTGATGTAAAATATACCATATGCAGATTTTAACTTTCAAATATTTAATATAGTTTATTTGAAATATGAAGCTTTCCTTCTATTCAAACTTTTATCAAATAAGGAAACTGTCACAAAGTTCATCTGCTATGTTTCCAAACAAGTGACTATAATTTGAAAGTAGCAAATAATTTCCTTTTATGGTAAGAACCAAAATAAACCTCTTATACAGTACTGCAATTTGGGGTAGCAAGTGGTGTGTCATTACTTGAGGAGTAGGAGTTTGCACATGTTACATTTGACTTTCTACTTTAATTAATTTATGTAAGAATCTAATACCCCACATTGAGGAAGTGCTCAATACTTATTATGATTGTGATATGGGGAAGAAAAGGCATTACAAATAATATATGTAATATGCTTATGAGGAAGACATTTTCTGATGAAAATATAATTTTTATTAGAGTCAAAAATATTCCTTCCCATATAAATTTACATAACAAATATTATATTTTTATTTACATTTATTATACTTAAGACTCATTACATTTTATGTAATCAATTATAAAAACAAAATGAAAAGCTTAAAATTACAAATATCTATGCTACTGGAATATTCTAATATACTAATATAATAAGTGTTTGCAAAGAGTGTAGTCTTTTAGCACAAGTTTCATCTTCTCAATAAACAAAGTAAGTTAGATCTTAAAATTAAATAAAATTCATTTTTACACTACATATTTCAATATATGTTGTAGCAATCATACTTAAAGTCAAGATCTGGTGAATTGTCATGTATAGTAACTTGTAAGAAAAAATTATGATTAAAAAGAAAATCACTGATCTTATTCTATACCTAAACCACTTGATCTATTCACTAGTATTTGAATTATACATATTATTTAACATAGTGTCTCATATACAGGTTAAATAGATTTTTGTTCATCAGATAGTCACTAAAGAATAAACATGCCATTCACCTTTATATAAAATACTTAGAAATAAGAAACTAAGAAAGAAATTACTTACATAAACTTAACAAAATACTTAATGTAAAATTTATCTTACCATTCCAATAAAATTGCCAGTGAAGAAATACCATAATCTAGCAAAGGTTTATCTGAACTCAATTCAAAAAATTTTTAAATGTTCATGTGTGTATACATATGCTATATTACATATACATCTACAGGTATGTATATTACATTTATAAATAGCTTATATAGACAACATAAATGTGTAATAGTTATCAAATGTATGAACAAAATTTGTGTTTCTCATACCTTAATAGAATGGTTTTGATATCATTAGTAACTAGCTATCAGATGACATATATACATGCATATAGATATATATCATGTGCCCCTATAAATGCACATTTGTATTTATCATATACTAACCCTTATAGTTTCAAAATCATTTAAGTCAACTTCCAAAAAATCCATGGTATATTCCCATAAGGTTAGCTGTTAAATTCTACCTACTGATCACCTTTCTGTTATTTTTGATAGTAACTGTCATCAACTTTAAGATGCATTTTCAATTGCAAGGAACAAAATACTTGTTAAACATTTACACTGCTTATAAGTACTATCCCAATTTCAGAAAGAGTTAAAAAGTAAAAAATAAAAGTGAAAATACATTGAAATAGTATAAGCATGGATAAGGTGTCTCAAAGACATATTCAACAATAAGAAATTCTCTAAAGAAAATATGTGAGGTTTTAAAAATAGACATTCATAGCAAACTATTTAATGGATATGGTTCAAATTAGGACTTTCACCCTGGATACCAACAGCCTCTAGATATTAACTCAAGCAGGAAATTGTGTATACACACAAACACACAGAATAAATGTATCTTGGCATATTATTTTTTAGAAATTGTGACCATAGAAATTACAAATTATTCACAGTAGAGGTAATTCCAAGAAAGCCAGGAAGGATTTATGCATGATACATAAGTTTCTATGACAAATAAGAACAAGTATATAAAATCCTATGGATATATGACCCGTAACACATTACAGAGCATTGATTTCCCAGAGGCTAATGTAAAACTCATGTGACCAATAGCAGTTCTATGTTTGTTTTCCCCTGTAATTGAAATCTATTCATGCTGCACAAGTGCTTTTACATGATAAAATATTTTAGTTATCTGAGTTATCTCATCTGTAACAACAGAGATTGTTATTTATTTTAAATGGAAGTATTCTGTTTTAATATTAAGCCTTACTTTTCTGATCTCTCAATTGCCTTGACTATTTTTAAATTGTAATAATATATTTTATTTACATATCTGACAATTTTGTGCTTCAAATTTTAATATTCTACATAAATAGAAAGAATTACTCAGGAATTTCATTTGATGAACTGGATTATACTTTTGCTTCCAAGGACTAACTTTGATACATCAATATTCATTTTATTAAACAGACAATCTCAAAATAAGTGAATTTTTTACTGAAGAGAAAGTAAAGAAATATTATCTCAAGTAATTTTATTGAAGGAGAAATAAGTTTGGGTGAAAGGGTAGGGATGGAAAGACAAGAAACTGAGGGTTCTAATCATGGAGAAGAAGGGAGGGGAGAATAAAGAAGCAATTAATAACAGAATAAAACCTAGACATCCTATTTTCCTTAGTTTTAAGCTCTAATCTCAGTTGAGATCAGAAGGGAAATTCAGTTAGATGTGCTCAAACAGAAATGCATTTTATCCATTCACTAAACAAGTTTTCATTAAAGGAAATTCAAGAACATGAATTAGTAATTAGGATTTTACATTAGTTCATTTTCTGTTGCCAGTAACACAGTACCACAGACTGGATGAGTTATGAAGAAGAGAAGCTTAGTTTGACTCAGGGTTCTGAGGGTGGTCTTCTGGTGACAACTTTCTTGATGGCAGAGTCCCATGACAACATAGAGCATCACATGCCAAGAGACAGGGAGCATTTATATGAATATATGTGTTCTGTTCTCTCTCCCTCTTCTTATAGAGTCACTGGGATTCAATCCTGCAGGCTCTGCCCCAATGATTTTACCTAAACCTAAACAACTCCCCAAAGCCCCACCACTAAATACCATAGTCAAATTTAAGTTTCCAACCATTTAATACATTTCAACACATGAGGTTCTGGAGAACATATAAACAATATCTGAACTAAGGTGAATATTAAGTCAAGATCAGGACTAAAGTTTCCTCAAAGCTACCTACTTTTTAGGACACGTTTTTATGTTATTGGAAAAAAATGGGAATGATCTGTAAACTTTGACAACTGATTACATTCAAGACTACCTATTGTCTGTAACGTCTCTCTTCTGCTCATGATGGTCATCCTTGACTTTTTTCCTTCATATCCTTAAATCTTGCTTTCTTTTATTAGCAATGGAGTCTGTTCGTCACCTGTTTTACTGGTTCCTTCAAACCAGCATCATCTTTTGATGATTTTTAGACCTTTACAAAGGATTTTCCTTGGGAGTTCTTAGAGCTCTAAATTTGAATACATTAACTAAAGTACAGCATTAATGTTTTAAGGAATCTTCATAATGAAATAAATATTATGAAGTTATAGATAAGAATAGCCAGAATGACTTAACTAAAACAATTCTCTTCTGCAATGGTTCTCAAAATGTACTGTGTAGATTAACAGCACCCACAACATATAGGAACTTGTAAGAAAAGTAAATTCCATACCCTATCCCAGACCTAATGAATCAGAAACTTAGGGGACAATGGAATAGGTAGTTGAAGAAGAGGGAGGTGATTTTCATGCATGCTAAATTTTGAGAATCACTGTTTTATTGCATCCTAATACCAAAGGTAACCAAATAATAATTTTCTTAGTTCTAAAGCCACAGTTTTATCCCAGTTAGGGGAAGCAATATTTTGACTCCTCTGATGAAGGAACTTTTAAAATCATTTTTATAACCACTTATACTGCTATTTATCTGAATGTTCTTAAGTAAAACTACTTAAGAATGTTAAGATAATGTTAAGTAGCTTCAGTCAAGCATTAAAGTGGTTGCTCTGAGTTCACTATATGAAAATAAGGAACATTAGAAGGATAGTGGAGGGACACTAAAGCCACAGATGTAGCTGTAGAGGTTGGTCAAGTCAGACTTCAGTCTCCAAATCTTGCCCCCCAAGTTGTCTGTCTCTTTATAACTGACTTTTCTCATGTCATTTTTCCCCAGATACCTTTATCTATGAATGTGTCAACCTTTCTGGCATACGACCAGCCCACAATAAGTTACTGTGGGGTGCATCATGAGCTTCTCTCTCATAAATCCTTTGAAACGAATGCACAGGAAGATACGATGGAAACACACCTAGAGACTGAGCTGGACCTGAGCACAATCACAACAGCTGGCCGAATCAGTGACCATAAACAGCAGCTGGCTTAACTGAGCTGACTGGTGGCCAAGGGTTGCTACCAAACTTTGTAACCTCAAGGACAAAATGAGGAAGATTTGTTCATTGTGACTCTGAAAACAAAACAAAACAAAAATCCCCTGTTCAAATAAAACAAAAATCCAAGATTGATTCATGAAATAAAGAAGACATGAATTGTTTCAAGTCTACACTTTGTAATTAGCTAAGTTGTGCAGTATTTTTTTGACTTAAAGAGTATGACCCTGAAAAAAAGGAAAAGAATCGTTTTTCAAAACTCATCCTACCTACCTGTAAAAACTGTACAGAGCTAATGTATTTTTCATATTGTAAAGTTTCAATTATAGAAACAACTGGTATGTACAGTACCATAATTTAATTACATTTTACTTTACAAACTTGACACATTTCAGTTTCTAAAATTTTAAATTAACAAAATTATTTCTTGTGTTATTCAAAGTTACTCAGTTTTGTAGGGACTGTTTTGTTACTGCTTTTGTGCCCAGAAACCTTGACTCTAAAATTCTGTGCTGTGCGAAACATGCACGATTTTTATCATGCTTACTGCGTAGAATTTTATCTACTTGTTCCAGAAATAATACATTAACCAAAAAGGATTTAATTGTTCAGACTTGTAAGAGGTTCTTCAATTACATAGACAGGTTTTTCTTATAAATGAAAAAAAAATCAAAAGATTTTTTTTTAACAGTTCTTCTCAGATTTAACTGTTGCCTTGAATTACAGCCTAGTTTCTAAGCAGTGAAATGTAATGATAAAGAGGGATATTTTAACAACATATTTCCGAATGAATGACTCATTATTTCATTCTTTTGAGTAACCATTGTTAAGGGTGGGGGGAGAAGTATGGACAAAACATCACTGGAAACAAAGGCCGTAACCACAGCAACAGACTTTGATACACTTAAAAGGAGCAGCTGCCAGTGACAAAGGAAAACTTTTGTTACATCTCATTATTTTCAGGACAAGGTGGGAGGATAGAGCATAATAACTGTACAGTAGCAACTTTTCTTCTAATTAACCCAAAGCGGTTTACCTAAAAATAACCATCAGTCAGTGCAAAATGTGCCTGGTTCTTAAGACAACTTTTCATTTGGAACTTTGAGAATATATTTTGGGAACTTCTCAAAGGAAAAATATGAAATTTTTGTCATTGTGTGCTACATCCATTGCTCCTGAGGCAGAATGTTAAACATCTACAGTTCATTCAATGTAGAAGTGAACCACAGTGGAGAAATGGATCACTCAATTAGATTATAAACATCCTTAATATGTTCTAAATTGTTTACATTGCCCTCCATAATGGGATTCACCTCCAAATTATCTGAAAAATAACTGAGAGTAATTGGACACCAGCCCAGGTCATATATTGATTATGTGATTGTATTATAAATACAAATCAAATTAAGAAAACCTGACTTTTCAGAGGCTGGAATGATCAAACTTGTTTCTGTTGTTTACCTGACACAGATTATTGTTTGAAAATATTGTTACTTCATCTATGATAATCACACATTCTTTTTAGTGTTTGAGTATTCTTTTTTAATATAAAACTGCAAGTTTCAATTACTATTGCACTAGGACAAATGCTTTTTTATATTGTCATTTATATTTATGACATCAAAAATAGATTGAATATATGTCAGTGTAATAGGGGTCAAACACAATCAAGAGCAACAAAAACAACAAAAAAAGAATTAGTTAAAAGTAACACTGTCGAACTTGATTTTTTATCTCTTCCAAAGAAATCATATCTACAAAATCTAGTTTCATGCAGATTATCACAGCAAATTGAAGAATAACTTCAAGAAAAATGAACTTAAAAACTGTAACTCAAATATTTGTTGAAAATATACAATGTCAGAAAGAAAAAAAGGGATGTAAAAGGTTTGAAGATGCAAACTATTAATTTAAATGTAATTAAACGTCAAACCCAGTACCTGAATCAAATATTTAGTATATCAGATTTTGTAACATATTTTACATACATTGTTAATCAAAATTTTGTCATTTTTAAGCCCATATTAAGCTTCATTTTTTTCCAATTGCTAATTTTCTTACAATATATTATTTTGAGTTTTCTTAATCCCCTACACTGAGATTTGGATTTGCACAAAATTTATAGAGGGCTATAAATCTCTTATTTATGGGTATAAAATCAAATGCAAGATTTTATTTATTATGTAAATCAAAATGTCATCTGCCAAGTTGTTCATTAGAAGTGTCCTTGCAAAGATACAAAAGAATTAATTTGTGTAAATAAGCACTTCAAACATATTTTGAGACACTTTCAAATTGATAAATGATTTTTTTTAAATTTTAAGGTTCCAAGAAGGTTTACAAATGTATGCCTTGATTTCCTGAAACAAACCACTTTCTTAAACATTTTAAGTTCATCTAAAGTAAGCAACTATAAATAAAAGCAATTACTTTGGAACTGTAGCTCTGAGCATTCAAGCGCCTAAGCTACAGTAAAAGGCAAATAATCTAAAAATTTTAAGACTTACCATATTTGAAATTAAATCAAAAGGGTCTTCAAAAGAAAAGGAAAAATTATGTTGGGTTATTTGCTTAATTTTTATTCTGCCGTGGAAGAGGGGGAGGGGAATGGTAAAAACCTGCCAGAATAGATGGTGTCTGGAATCTTTATCACATATTTGCAATGTATGTTAATTTGTGTCTAAAATTTTTATTTCTAAGCTATCTTTTTCAGCATTTGATAATTTCCCATTTTCTCCAAGTACCTACCCATGTCTCCCTTCCTGGTTATTGCTCAATCATTTAAATAACTAAAAACTGTTTATCTATATTTGGTGTTGAAAAATGGAGAGTTTGACCCAGTATGGTCAAAAACAGCAGCAGCTGCAGCAAACAATAAAATTATGCTGTGTTTTGAGGTTTCCAAACCACACAAACCTTCTCATTTTGTCTTCATAACAACTCTATGAAGACGCATTAATCTCAAAGAAGTTGAGTCCTCACCCAGGTACACTGGGCTAATCACTGATGCAGTTAAACCATTCTCAAACTTCAGAGGCTTTCATTAAACTGAAAGCTTTCTCTCTCTGATTAAAGCTGACAACATCCAGAGATAGTGGGTACACTAAAGGAAAAAAATGTTTGACATGTTATTTAATACTCTCTAGTTTAACTCAGTTCCTTCAGTCCATATACTATGTAGGCTAAATGAACTCTTTCTGCATGCCAACCTGTGCTCTCAGGCTAAAATTCTATAGCAAGTTATATATCTCAATATACAAGATCACTTGTAAATGTGCAGAACAGCTGCTCCCAAGATGTGGATATAGGTAGTCCCTAAGGTGCGGACAAAAATTCAAGAAGCACAGGGAGAAAAACCAAAACTGTCTAAATTGAGATTGTGTGGGTAGGTATAAAAATGATCCATAACACAAGGTTGAACACATGTTGAACACACGTTCAACTAAACACGTGTTTAATTCAGATTAGATAGGGAAGACTGTTTTTTCTTCTTTTGTTTTGGCAAGACTTTTTTTTTAAACAAAAATTTTTAAAAACTCAGACAACAGATTTCTGTACTTTCTTTCCAATAAAAATGAAATATAACTTATCCAAACTGATGCATAGATGCTAAAACCTATGTTAACATGCAAGTATTTTACTAATCAGTTCATTTTTGTCAAGTCTCTATTCTTGCTCCCTCCTTGAAGTTCTAGAAACCCATACTAATTTTTAACATAAATTATATTTTTGGAAGCAAAGAAAACCATTCCAAATTTAACACTCAAGACAAATGACATAACCCAATTTGAACCAAGATCTGATTACATAAACTGCTTAGAAACAGAAAATCTTTCTGCAAAAATACTTTCTAAAATAAAACATCTATTTATAAAAGTAAAAATGTATTTGTTTTCAACTACTCCTGACTGGAAGACAAATATTATCTTTCAAACTAAAGATTCAAAATAAATAAAGAAACAGAAAGTATGAAAACAGCTACCTGGTGTGAACTGTGAGAAAGTTGAAAGAAAGAAATCAGATATTCTGTGTAGATGGCAGCATGTGAAGGGAGAGGTAATAGAATTGGCAGAAACCTGGCCACAGAAGAGAAATTGAGAAATCTCCAGAGCAGATATAATATAGTTCTTAACAGTATATCATACTGGGTAATAGTTTAATAATCTCTTAACATGTAAAAAAATCTCAAGGTACTGGTTTGTTTTTTAATAGGAAACATTCAGATGATGAATTGGTCTTGTAGCAAGAACTTCCAATTACCCAATCACCTCCTTAACTTGCCATAGCTGTCCCTAAAAAGAGAGCTGCACAGGATCAGTACTTTCAAAACTATGATATAACCACAAAGGTATGACAATCAGCAATTGTGCTTCATTTTATTCTAAAGGGGAAGAAAATTTTGAAAATTTAAAAACAAACATCGGAGTGCTGATGGTCATTTTTAAAGTTTTTCCATGGCGAACCATTAGATTTTATTATGAGATAGAAGTAGACATATTTAAATTTTTTACATTTTGGGTTAATTTCTGAAAAAGTCCACAGTTGCTTATTTACATTTCTTAAGGATAATGATCTTAAAGCAGCAGAGTACCTTAGCTATGTAGGACATAGGGAACTGTAGAGTTTCTTTGACCTCTCAAACATTTATAGGAGATTTGGTTTTATAGTATTTGTCTTCCTAAAAGCCAAATGAAAATTTGTTTTGTGTAAATCAAACAATTTTTCAAATTCATCAAGAGACCTTGTGATAAAGGATCCTTGTAGCAAATACTCTTTGTTTTCTAAACTAAAAAAAACACAATTTAATTTAGTAAATTGATTATCACATATCTTGTGTTGTATAATGCAACACACTCCTATTGTGTGGCCTTAAAGGTCTAGGATGTAGTCTTTACCACAGACTATGTAAAATAAAAGACTGTCTCCAAGTTTTGAGTTGGTCTTGACATGAGGGATTGGTTTCAGTCAGTTTTACTTACTGAATTTACCTGGATTTATGGGAAAAATAGCATTAAGACAATAGGGATAAAACTAACAAGTTTTTTGTTCTATTTATTTGTTTAAACTTTTACCATCTATCCTATCATTGAAGTTAGTATGAAGAGGTTGAGATGACCTTAAGTCCCATAAAAAATACTAGATATACTGAATCAGAATCTGAGATAATGCCCCAAATATGCATAGGTAACACATTACTGAGGTGATACCAATGCATGCTAAGTTTAGAAAAATATTCTTAAATAGATTTACTTTTCCAAACAAAGTAATTCTAGTGCTTTTTGTCCTAACATGAAAGTATTAAACCTTGTTCCTTCACTATACCAATGTGAATATTGACTGAACATTTTTCTTGACTAGAGGACTACAAAACAAAGAACAACTATACATAAAATGTCCAGGCTACTTTCTGACAAACTTGTTTAAAGATTGTGTTCCCCATTAACTCCTTCAACAAGTGTATTTGAAAATAGCCTTAAAGTAGGCAGGTTAGTTACTTAGTTTGCTAGTTTCTCTCCTGAATAGTAATAAAACAGCCTGAGAGTTGAAGGAGAGAGAGCAAAGAATTAAGTTATGATGTCAAGCTCTTTGTTTTCCTCATCTCATTTTTAAACCATCTTAGAAAAGTGGTATACCCATCATTTCAAAGAAGAGGAAAATAAGGATCATGGTTGTAAGTAACTTACCAAGGTTCATAAAGTAGAGTTGAGGATTCAAATCCAGATTTGCCAGATGCTAAAGGTGTGTTCCTACCACCCCACAGCACATTTCCAAAAGTGAGAAAAGCATAATCAATATGACTGGGTTTATATATTTTAATGGAGGTGGTGGAGACATTTCCAAATGGAAAAATTACATAAATTTCATACTATGTAGAGATTTCCTTCAAATTTCCAAATTTACATCTTAATAAAAAGAAAGACCATTACTTTCTTTTTTTATACACTATTTCCTAAAAAGAGTGAACATTTTTTGAAGGAAAACCCTTCAAACAATAAATGTTCATTAAGTATTTTAATTTCTAATCATTCAAGCTCTTTTAAAATTCAATTTAAAATATAAGCAACTATAATATAACCTTCAACTGGTGAAAAAGGGGTTATCAACTAAAGCAAAAATTATACAGATGGTCAATTAAGTCACCAGGTACAAATGACAAAGTGAAGAAAAACACTAATATTATACAGTCACACAGTGTCAATCGGCAAAAACTTGTCATGGGTTAAGAATGATTCTATATGGCAAGATTTTTACAGGAGCATTATTACGTAAATTATAAGATGTCTAGGAGCATACCACATAAAGAAGGCAGGAAGACAACCTTTATAAAACAATACAGATTCTGCTTGTTCTACTCAAAACATATTATTATTTATATTAAAAAATACATATAAATTTTTGTTAGGGTCCGAAAACTGTTTTCATCATCATGTGGAGATGGCAAAATAAAATACATTTTTAAAACCTACTTTTAAACTTCATCTTCAATAAATTTTCTTAAGTCTCAGCTGTTCACAAATGATTCTTAAATAGTCTCTCGACTCTGTTATTGTCTCCAGGAACTTTTTATTAAACCAATGTGCTGTCTCTTCTATTTCTCCCTGAACCTGAACAAATCTCAATAATGTCATGGGAAATTACATTAACATTTGATTCCACCATACTATCTCAACATGAAGTGTGCATATGAAGCCTACTTTTATTTTGTAATACACACAGAATTTCAAGTCAGTAAAAAATTCTGTAAGTCAAACCTACTAAAAATGAGCACTAATGTAACTGTGATAAACAAGGCCATAGATTTAAAACAATAAATCCAGCAAAGAAAGAAATTCCTGCACCCTGAATCTAATTTCACTACATCTGCAAATTATGGCACAATAGAAGAGTTTTATCTGAAACATCTAGAATAATTCTGATTCTGAATAACAAAGATGCTCCTGATATCTGGGTGGAAGATGTGAGGAAACACAGCGAAGAGGACAAAATATTACACATACCAAGAGGTAAGTGAAGGAAATGTGATTTATTGTTACTGGATAATCTGAGAGTAATTGTTAAAACTAAGACTCAAAAGTTTACAATAACATTTGCGCAATCAAATATAACCAGTAAAGGCCAGCATAGACATTAGATATATAAGAGCAAATGTATATTTGTGATAGCAATATGTATAAGATAAGTAATATATAAGTACATAAAAAGATAGGATTAATTCTCCAAAAGAGAGTATATTAAGAATAAAAATTAATTCAAGAACTATCACTGGTATTTCTTCAGAGAAGAAAAATGAAAAGGCAGATAAAATGATTTAAACTAAATGTTAAATGATATTTTCAAGGTTGAATTTTAAATAGCCCCCAAACTATATACCCCAAATTTCTCCTTCATCTATATGAGTAAAGTGCATTAATTCACACACACCTAGTCAAAGATCTGACAAGGAATGAATTATAATTTTAAACATATTCCATTTGTTCTTCCTGCTTTACATCAGTGATATATTTGCTTTCAATTACAGATCCATAAATATAGTAACCTAAGCAGTCTGCTATGAACATGATGAAAAGTTGGTCACTGTTGTCATTCTGCTCTGCCATAGGCAATTATCAGAGAGGAATATCCACCACAGTTGGGAGACAGGATATGGTTTTTAAAGTCCTCTGTAGCTGGTCTTGACCTAGGTACTTGTAACACTCTTGGTCTTGCTTCATATTCATTTATAAAAAATGAAATCATTGCCTTGAGATAAGAGCCTAGATGCTCATACTAGCTCCAACTATACTTACACCTGAGAAACCTAGATAAAGACATTAAATATCTCTATTTGCTGTCTTGTGAAAAACCTGAGATTCTTGTGATATCAACACTTTTTTTGCTTTTGGATTGGATTTGATGGAATGTTAAGTTCAGTGTATTAGACCTTCTTCAAAACTCCTTGCCAGTTTCCTCTTTAACAAACTTCAGATCTGAGTTCTTGAACCTATAATATTATATATATTATATATATATAATTTTTTTTTTAGTGCTGGGGATTGAACCAACCCAGGGCCCTGTACTTGCAAGGCAAGCACTCTACCAACTGAGCTATATCCCCAGTTCCCTATACTGTATTTTTAAAAAGGCTATTCCAGAATGAGCCCTTGTATATTTCATCATTTTGTGGAAGAATAATGTAAGGTTTAAATTGTAACCTTTACTGACTCCTCTTTGCCTTTAATTCCACTTATGATATAAAATGTGTGAATCTGATATGGCATTTTGGTATTACCATAAAATAATTAGAAGAAGAATCTTCTACCAGATAACACTTTATGTAATAGAAAGCAGGTAGTTTAAGGTCACTTCTTGTTAACTTAATCTGATAGTTTTCAGATAAACTAAGTGCATGCCTTCTTGCAACTGAGAATATAAATATTCTCTATAATGAAAACATAGTTCTGTTGTCATATAATTTCACTGAGGAACCCTCAGACATAGACATCATCTGATCATGTTCTATAATAGCCACTATAAGGAATATCTATTTATTTCCAGAAACAGTGACTTGATAACAAGTACTTTAATACAGAGTTATAACAACTAATACTGAATGCTTACTTTCCTAAGTAATTTACACACATTAATCATTTGGTCCTCATTATTATAGTTAATATAATTAATAATAACTATGTGAAGTAAATACTACTGCTTTCCCCTTAAGAAGATCAATAGATGCACAAAGTAATAATGAAACAAAAAGCTAGTAAATTGTGGAACAAGAATTCAAAAGTAGGTAATAGGTACACCGACAAATTGACCCCTACTAACTGTCCCTTGAATGTTCCCATTAGGTCCTATCCTTGAATTCTAAAGTCTATTCATTTAACTCAATAACTGAAGACGGCTTATAAATAAAATGAATACAGTTTACAATATACCTAATATATTCCTATGGAAGGTAAGAATCTTTAATAGATGCAGAGGGTATATAATATAGTTTCCATCCCCAAGAGGCTTTCAGTCTTCACACAGAGAAAAGACATCCATAGCAACAAAAATTCTAATAGACAAATTTAATACTTGTAAGTGTAACCAGCAATTATAGAAGATAAAATCAAAATTCCTAGAGGAGTTGAGGATATCTCAGAGTAAAAGTGAGAACAGAGATAGAAGTCAAGGCTGGCAGTATTTATATTAACAAAATTAAGATGAAAGGACAATAAAGAAGGAAAAGGAAGAATATATTTTCATTTATGGACATCTGTTCTTCCAGTACTATTTGTTAGACCCATGCTTCTCTGGAAGAGAAATATCGGGCTTAATTTTTGTCTTGTTTGCCTAAACGTTCAAAGACAATTTTTTTCCCTGGCTGCAGCAAATCTTTTAGCTTTTTAGATAGGCAAAATATTTCCCACATTTTTCTTAACTTTATTTCTCTTTTTACTTTTATTTTATTCATTGTGTTTTGTCTTTCTTAGGAGGGTGGGAAGCAAATCATATTAATTCTTTGTGGAAAATGTTGTAAGCCAGTTTAATAAAATGATCCTAACCTAATTTAAAGATAGATCCAGGCAACCCCATTGATTTAAAATAGTTATATGAGTTAAACAACTTCATAGAAGCTAATTACAGTCAAAGGATATTTGGCATCAAGTGAAAACATATTACTGAAAATATTTGTCGTCATATGAAAATATGGTTTATAGATTTATTGACTTTCTTTTTTCAACATTTTCACGTTTGAGGTAAGTATTGTTGAATGTTAATCAGAATTTTTATTCTAATGTTTAAAAACAAAAATTATTTTTGATTGCTACCTTTTAGAAATAAACTAAAATATAATTAAAAGCCATGATCAAACTGTTTAGGTAACAGAAAAGAGACCAGTACTGGAACTCACATGTGCTTAAAATAATTTTAAATAGACTAAAATATTTTTATAAGCATATCAATAGTTAACAAAATGCAGAATCATTTCTGCCTTAAAAGTCAGATAATTGTCAATAAAGTCGTTATTTGAAAAGTATAGTCAAATAGATATATTTAGAATAAAGATGCATAAGAAGTTACTTTTGTTATTTCAAAAAATTTTTAAATAGAAAAATGTTCTCTTTTTGTCAAATTTTGTTCCTCATTTATACTATTTATTTGTAGTTACATCTATGTTGACTTGGTTGTTATAAAATTTCACTCACAAGTATTCATTGTCCTTTTACTTTTATATAATGACTATTTTTTACAACATGTTACAATATTTAGGTGTTTTTAATTCAGTCAAGTATTTATTCATTTATTCAGTTTTTCGTACAGTATGCCAAAAACTATAACAGGAAACAAAAATGCTTAAAATTGAATAGATTTGATTTAATATGATTTCTAAAAGTAAAATCTGTACATGATGTTGTAACACAAAGGAGAGAGAATGATTAATTTTTCAGAAATAAAATTTTAAAAAAGAGCTCAAAGAGTAAATGTATTTGAGATCCTGGATTGTAAAGTTTGCCAATCACATAACTCTAGTCTGTCCAGCAGGCTCCACCCCTGACTCCTAATTAGAACTTTGATGTATTTGCAATTTATATTAATATTAGCTCTAAAAACTCAGGAATCTAAGTTTCTACATCTGGTATTTTCCCCATATAGACTCAGTTTCTTTCAGAATATAAAGATTAGAGAATTTTTTTCAAAAATTACTACTTCCCACAAATTTCTAAGTTCAACCCTCAAATAACATTAAATTTAAACACTCCATGATTAGTACAGTTAGGTCATATGAAATTTTATTGAAAAAGTAAACAAAGTAGTAGTAAATAATATAATGGATCATCAAGTTTTTGTTTTATTCTGTAATATGTCACAGGCAAATTCTGTGTCAAATAGCCTATATTGCAGTTCTAACATCAAGAATATGTGAAAAAATGTGAAAGAGATGTATTGGCCTGTGCAATTTAAATTTTCACCACATACTGGTTGAACGTAAGATTGTTATTAAAGTGAATGAAAATTAGATTATATGTAGAAAGTCTTCATATTTTATTCCATTACCATAAAACAATTCATTAGGAAAGTGAAAAAATTAGAAGGTGGAAAATTCATTTAACATAGCAATAAAAACAGTTGTTCTGACAGGTGCTTGTATTATTAACATTTTACTTCTCTTTATTTTATTTTATTTATTTATTTATTTATTGCAGTTCTGTGGATGGAACCCAAGGCCTCTCTCATGCCAGGCAAGCACTCTATCAACTGAGTCACATTCCTGGCCCTTTTTACTTCTTTAAATAAGCTTTTTTTTTTCACCTTAACAAACACCTCTCTTTGTAAAGATACCATTTACTACCAAAGGATTTCATTGTTTATTTGGTGCTTAAGGTAATTTTTTATTAAATACTAAAGAATGTACCTTGCACTAGGTCAAACCAAAATAGAATTAATTAATTCAATAACTAAATCAAGGCATAATTTTCAGATCTTCCTATTTAGGAAAATGAATATATTTTAATTTTAGAATTTCAGAACATATCAATACTAACATGAAGAAAACTCATCATGAATATTGCCATTTTAATAAATGCCAAGGGAATTGTGCCTAATGTTCCAAAACACTCTTGAGGATTATGAGTATACAATATGGCAAAGGCAGCCATCAGAATTCAGAATATATGGAATGTTCACTGTATTTAAACAATTGTTTTTAAAATACAAATAACACAGAAATTTTCACTGTAGATCATTATCTACAGTGTGGTCCAATGCTGTATGAGTCCACAAAACTGAATTCATCAGATTACAACTAGTTCTATTAAATACCTAAAACATCCTTATTATTGATTTATTATTTTTAAAGTGTGGCACTATTGGCTCTCTAATTTATTACTGACTATAAAATAAGTTTTAACAGCCTTAAGTTTTTTTAAGCTTTGCAATTGTTATTCTGAACCCCAATTAAAAGAGTGCAAAATCTAGTCTGGAAAACTTCAGTTAGTTTACAATGAAAATTAATGTGCTTTTTATATTATGAGGCATCAAGGACTGTTTGGATTACTGTGAAATACTGACATTTACACTAGTAAATGGAATAAAAGTTGAGCAGAATAGAATGGTGATGGCAAATAACTGGACAATTGGACAGTCTCTAGACAGACTTTGAGAAATGCAGTGAGCTCTCCATCTGCCTCTTGAATATATTTATCCTACATAATTCAAAGGAATGATGATTCAAAGGTTATAATGCTGGCTTAAATACAAGCTTGGGTGATCTCTACCATTCCTTTTCAGGTTCATAACCCCCTCCACCATTTCCCAAGGACCTATGACAAGTTTCAAATTAAAATATGCAAAATTAAACTTTAAACTAGTGATCAGAAGAAGACAGTCAACTTTTATTACTGTTGTTGAAATGTCCAGGAAATATTAGATTTCCTATAAAACCCCTCTAAAACCGCTCCTTTAAACAGAATGAATCAAACAACATTACCCTATGTAAATTTATGATTACACAAATGGTACGCCTTTACTCCATGTTCAAACAGAGAAACAACATGTATCCCATTTGTTTACAATAAAAAAATAAATAAATAAATAAACTGCTCTTCAGTGCTCAAAAAAATTTTTGATGAAATAAAAAGTATAAGAAAACAAATAAAAAGGGCAGAGATAAGCTAAAAGTTAAATTGGTATCTAATATAGTACACATATAAAAAGGTAGTTCCAAGGAGTTAAGACTGCACTTGAATAATTGATCATTCCTTTGAATTATGTAGGATAAATATATCTTGAAATTCTCCATACTATTAGGGCAGGTCACAGGTGATCTTGATGGGAGACTAAGCAAAGAATATTTAATTTCAGAGCTTAAATAAATCACAAGGAAAGTAATACATTACTCTGCTTATTTTATTCTTCTCTCCATGTCTATGTCTTCTTTTTTCCTTCCAAACCTAAGTTTTATTTCACATATGACATACACATGTGGTAACACAATTAAGATGACAAGACTGGGAAAGGAAAAGCTTACATTAACTTATCTTGCAATATGAATTGTCCAATTATACATAATAAAGTTCTATTAGTTCTCCAAAGAGCATAAATAAGGTTATATTTAACTCAGTACAAATCTGTTTTAAAAAATGTTTTCAAGGTAAGTTGTTCTTTTTTTTCAATAAATTGAATATCCCGAGCTTAAGAAAACTTCAGATATGTCATAACATTTCTTTTAAAAAGATCTTTTGATGCTTTTTATAAAAGCAGCTCATTGTCTGTAACTTAGTTTTAGGACTTCCATAAATGCCTTGAATACTCAAAGACTTGGTTTTACCTAACTGTATGTGTGGTAGTCTAAGAAAGATCCAGTAGCTTGTTAATGAGAATTGCTTACAAAAATAAACTATATCAAGATTGTTTTTGTCAAATCATATGTGGCAGAAAGTTATCTATTGGAGTATATTTACATGTGGTTACTCTAAAGAATAGGAGTATTACAAGAAATCAACTACAGGACATTCCCATCTCTCTCCAGAGTCATGGTATCCCAGACAACAACCAATCTCCTCAGAAATACCACTATAATTTTTTAAACATGAAAAGAGTCCATCCATGTTATTCACCTGTCACTGATTATGAAATTTCCAAAAGGTAAGTTTCTTAACAAAGCAAACCCTGAAGCTTCTTATATTTAAGCTATTTCATTATAGGAAGGAAAAAAATCATCATTTAGAAATAAGAGTACCAGTTAGTAATAAATTATGTACAAGTCACTCCAGCACAGTATATTTCAATTCATTTTGGTATTTTTATCCTCCTAAAAAAACGTGTCAGAAATGAGGCATGAAAAGCTATTAACTAAATCATTCACACATTGAATAGATGTTGTTGTCAGTGTGTTCTTTCAATGGAAATAATGAACTGATTTATTTATAACTGGTAATTATGATAACGCAGCTTCATTTTTCACTCACTTCATTATATTATAGATATGTTACAATTATCTTATTTCATACCTGATCCAAAATCATATTTTTCCATAAAAAAAATTTCTTCTTCCCCAGGCTTTTCCTTAACTTCAATGTTCATTTTCATGGTTGTAATTAAATTGTTTTACTGACTTAGTTTCTTTGTTTCATTTTCCCTGACAATTTTCTGTCTTTTCCCTCAATAGAATATATCTATACCTTAAATTTATGTAACTAGAGGATGAAATATGGCTTTTAAAGCAATGCAGAATACATTTATATAATCACTATAAACTGAAATTTGTCATCACTTACTTGGTCAACATTACATTGTTTTCTTTCTGAAAAAGAGGTAAACAGAACAGGAAAAAAAAGATAATGGAGGCTAATTTGTACTTCAGCAAGTAGAAACTCTTAGCCTTAGGACTCAAGGCAAGAAAACTCCATCTCATTTTTAATTTTAGAGCAGAAAGGAGCATTTTCCTTTGAACTTTTCATTTCTAACACTATAACCAATTTTATCTTTGGTGACCATTCAATGATCTTTCCATTTTCTACATAACATTCTACATATCCTAGACTCTGTTCTCAAATTGTTCTACAGTCTATATAAAAAAATGCCTTTGGCAATTTACGTCTACATTTAATAGGAGCTCTCATTAGGAAAAATAGCCATCATGTTATAGAATTTCATTTTTGGAACATGTAAGAATTGTATTTCAGGAAAAAATATTCCCCCTGAGAAATGTTTATGATTTATTCCCATTGAATATTAGAGCCATGTAATACAGCCAATCTTCTTCATATCTTGGCTCAGAAATCTGAAGCTGAGTTACACTCAGTAACACAGTGACCAGGTTAACATTTCTATGAATGTCCTGGCTCTTTCCTTTTTGATATTTTTATCCCATTTCCCTCTTTCTAATTCTTTGTGCTAATCTTATTTCATATATCTTTTATAATAAGCAAACTAAAATTATTTTGGGAGAAGCAAAAATATAAGGAAATAGACTAAAGATGTCATTATTTAAAAGTGTTTTTTATTCTACTGCAATGGTTACATTTTCTGAACATTGGGATGTTAATTTTTTTTCTAGCCTCATGCCCACCTCCATTATTCTGTCACTGACTCATCCTTAAATTTTCAGTTCCTTAATTTGCAACTTACTCATGAGCTATGGAGGAAAAAAGAAGCTTACTGACATACGCACTTACAAAGCACATTCCTCTTATATAAAGATCACTAAGCAAAGTAGTACACACATTTCAAGACATTTTTTCACTAATAACAACATTCTTAGGTGCTGGATTAAAGAGTCTAACTAAGTTTTATGTTCAAAAGAGATAGGGTTAAAAATAAAGTTCTCAAAATTTTTTGAAAAATGTATTTTCTTAATATAAGTTAAAAGTATTTTGATTATCATTGTGGTTAATTCTTTTTATAATATTAAAATTATTTTATTTTATGAACATTCAGGAAAATTATATATTATAGATAATAAACCATAAATGTCCACACATTAATTCTCCAAATTTCCTTGAAAGTCTAAGAACATCTTTCTGAGCTTCCAATCTATCCCTCCAATCCCAGACCCAAATTAAAGAGGAAACATTTTTTCAAAACATCTAAGTTTATCCATAGAAAAATATCCTTGGTATGGTTTCATGACACTATGATAAAGTGTTTCCTTTCATTACATTAAGAGAATTAGAACTAATATGTGAGTCAAATTCTGGCATACATAGGTTTTATATGCCATATTTACAAACTGTAGATAAATACAAACAAAATTCCCAAAATTGAGATTTAAAGTGAAAATATTTCCAATTTTTATCCAAAATTTCACCATGAATAACTATGGTTCAAAGTTCATAAAAATATCATATGCAGGAAAAATAAAATATTTCATCCATAACAAAATAAGTACTCATTCACGTAGCATTTCTTATATATTTGTATGATTAGACTTTAACTTCTAGATTTATGAAACATGCATAAGACAAATTTAAAATACAATAAATTTAATTTGGCATGCAAATCCCATCTTCATTTTAACATACTAGTGCCCTCCTATTCCTTCAGGTCAGAGAAAATATGATAGATGAAAAAACAGAAAAATTTTAAATATATATGTGAAAATATTGAATTTTGTTCCCTATTACTATATTACTATATACATATATTGGTACCAGGGATTGAACCTAGGCCTTTGACCACCAAG
Organism: Sciurus carolinensis; assembly: GCF_902686445.1. Lineage (NCBI taxonomy): Eukaryota > Metazoa > Chordata > Mammalia > Rodentia > Sciuridae > Sciurus > Sciurus carolinensis. Next base: position 119,042,381 of record NC_062217.1, read on the forward strand.
CCACATCCCCAGTCTTTTTTTTTTTTTTTTTTTTTTTTTTTTTAGAGAAATGGTCTCACTAAGTTGCTAAGGCAGGCTTTGAACTTGAGATCATTCTGTCTCAGCCTCCCAAGCCACTAGGATTACAAGTGTGCACCACTGCAACAATCTATAATTTTTATTTCACAAATTTCCTTTAAAAATTAAAGGAAAAATGAATTGTAATCAATGAATTATACTAACTAATATATCTATAATCAATACATTTAGTAAGTTAAAATTTGGAGAATATAAGGTCTCTACACTCATACTTTTTAATTATGACAAATTCATGAATTATACTTCAGTTCTGTTCAGAGCACAACCTTCGTAAAAACAAATGTCTTCTTAATAAATAGGATAAAATGAATTTATGAACCTGGGCAATATAAAAATACAAGCAAAACTCTAGTTTAAGTGAAGATATATTTATCCTGCAGTCTCTGTAATTTTTTTCTTATTTTACCTGCTATCATTAAGTTTTCTTTATATTATAAATATGGTTGAAATTATATCTACAACACTACAACACATATATAAAATTGAGTTGGTGTTTCTTAATTTTTTTCTGTTATAAATACTTAACATAACACTGATGGTGAGACTGCAAATTAGTGCCAACACTATGGAAAGAAATATGGAAATTCCTCACAAAACTAGGAATGGAACACCATATGACCTAGCTTGCTCATTGCTCAGTATATATCCAAAAGATCTAAAATCAGCATACCATAGGAATACAGTAACATCAATGTTTATGGCAGCACAATTCACAATAGTCAAGCTATGAAACAATCCTAAGCGTCCTTCAACAGATGAACAGATAAAGAAAATGTGGTATATATACACAATGGTGTATTACTTAACCATAAAGACTGATATTTTGACATTTGCTGGTAAATTGATGGAACTAGAGAACATCATGGTAAGCAAAATAAGCAAAACCCCAAAAGTTAAAGATCAGATGTTTTCTGTAGTGTGTGGAAGCTAGTTCAAAATAAGGAAAGAGGGAGAGAGAGAGCAAGAGACAGAGGGGGGGAATGTATGGGGGGATTCTATCAAAATAGAAGATCAATGAAGTAGATGAAGGGGCTTGAGGGGAAGAGAGGAGGGATGGTATGAGGGAAGAACAATGGAATGAATCTGACCAAAGTTTCCTATCTATATTTATGAATATACTACAGTGAATCTCACCATCATTTATATCCATAAGACACTAATTTTAAAAAGTAATTAGAAGTAAGTTGCAGAAAGATCTGCAGACTAGAGGGAAGGGAATAAGGGGAGGCAGAAGGAGAAAGAAAGGGAAGTAATGGGGACTGAATTAGAGCAAATTATATTCCATGCTTTTATAATTATGTCAAAATGGATCTTAATGTTATATATAACTAAAAAGAAGCAATTAAAAATATAAAAAATCAGCTCACAGTGGAATTAAAAAAATACATATCAGTAAATCACTGGGGCTATAGTTAATAGAATGTGGGGGCAGGAATTGAAGATTGGTGGTATCAGGGAGAGGTAATGCTTTTTCTCTACTAAGAATAAACTCTGAAAATATGCAATTCAATTGTTTCATTTTTTAAAATCTCAGATCTTGGTTCAGGTTTGAAACATTTCTCATGTGAAGTATAACTCAGCTTTGGGTCAGTCCTAAAGAAGGAAACTACAAGCAGAGATTCCAATGTGAAAAAGTTTAAATTTGGATATCTAAGAAATTGTAATCACAAATCTAAAACCTTATGATAGCCTTTCTTGGAGAATTTTGTTTGGGTCAGCTCAGAACCTTCACAGTTGTTTCACATCAAGTCCAGGCATATCTCTTAGAACCACTTGGGTCCCTACACTACAGACTCTATCTCTACTCCAATATTTGACTCACTTCGAGAATATGTCAACACTATCTACACCTCACACAAAGGCCTCCTTGATGCAATTAATCTAACAACTGTGCAAACAAGACAACTGTCATCACCCAGGTGATTGTGAAAATGTCCATGAGGAAAATAAAAGAAAGATTTCAAGAAGTATGCTATAGATGTTACTTTTTTCAGTAACAGCTTTCTGTTAATACTTTTAAAGGATTTTATGATAGGAAACAGAATTAAGAGGCATGGCAGGGAGCCAAAACTTAGATCTTCAGATTCCAGAAGCAGAAGAAGACTTTTTAGTCAGAGCTGCTTCCTTAGTTGTTTAGTAATAATATTCTATCTGACAATTCCTAGGTCAAAATATTCAAATCATCTACATGGAAATTCAGCATTTGAACCCTGATTGATCACTTACATTATTTTTTAAACTTACATTTCTGCTCATATGTCTCATAAGCTTAATAGGGATTTGGCAAAAAAATAAATTAATAATAATAATAATAACAATGTTTTCTCTTTTTCCTTAACATGTTAAAGAACAATGAGCATGTCCCTGCTAGATTAGTCAACTATTCCCTATGCATAATTCCTGGGGTCATATTAATTTCATTTGCTGCAGTGGTATAATAATTTACTAAAAATGTCTTAAATTACAGTATTTGAACATGCGCCAGGAAATAATACTTTCCCCAAAGCAGATGAATCATGAATGCGAAATACATAATGTACCTCAAAAGTGTTTAAAATTCTAAGATGTAACTTATTCACATGATAGAACATTGACCATTTGATTTGAGTAGTGACCTCCCAATATTAATGCAGAGCACTTCAGTGCTTCTGAAATGTGACCATCAAAAATAAAATAAGATGAATACTTTAAATAAGTAAAAAAGAAAAAAAAAAAGAAACTTATCAGGTAATGCCTCCCTTAGAAGGTAGGGAGCCTAGGAACCAACATAAATAATGACCTTGATTTCCCTTCCCTAAATTTTTGTTAAAGGTCCCTCCTCATATGTAGACTTTTCCCTTTTTTCTCCAAAAATGGCTCAGATAGCTATGAGGGAATTTGATTGCACTTAAGAGTCCAAGTAACATATTAGATAAAGTTTATATAAAGGAAACAAACAGGCAACATCATAGAACAACTCAACATTATTTTAGAATACCAACTCAAATGAATTTGAGGGTCCTAAAATCTAACCATCTCGAAGTCAGTTCTATATACATATAGAAAAGGGGTGAGGATGTAGCTCAGTGATTGAGCACCTCTGGGTTCAATCCCCTGTATCTCAATCAACAAATATTAAATAATGTGCATATATATACATATATGCATTTCTATACATATATATACATATATACACATATATACACATATGTAGGTACAAATACATTTGAGTTTGCTAGATGGTGTGCTCTTAGATTTATTCATCCATTCAATAATATTTGTTTTGAACTTAATATATACAAGGCATGTTAGGGATTAAAACAAAAATAAATTAGATGTAGAGGATGGTTTAAAAGAGGCTGAAATGCAACTCATCTCAAAATTCAGAATAAATGCAACAGAAAATTTTACCTATAATGAGAAACAATAATAAAACTTAAGCCAGGCTGCAGTGAATTAATAATAAAGTAAAAAATAGAGCCCTGGGTCTAATCAGTTTGACCTTCATCAAGATCTGTTTAGTCCTTTGGAATCCTGCATCTTTACCTGAAAAATAAGGGAAATTTAACCATGTGATCTTCAGAGTTTTAGGATCCAACATTATAGACAAAATTATATTCCATGAGCTTGATTTAAACCAGAGGGTACAAACCTAGTTCTTCACTTGTAATGGCTTCAATGATGTATAACAGCTTCATTTAACAAGAATTCCATCTTATTTTTCCTTTCCTGTTTGATGGAGGTAATAGAATAGGGAAGCTGGAACACACAGACAAATTTTATTCAAAATCAAAATACTAGGTTTATAGAATTATTGCTTCTGCATCAGAACATACTGAAAACAGTTGAAGACAATGAAAAGTGGGTAGACAAGTTCAGAAGATAACTGAGAGGGAAAAAATGTGTATAACTTTTCTTGTTTAAACTTTTAAGAAAAATGAATGTCTCATGGTATTTCATTCAGATTTTATAAACTTGCAAATTCAATTATGAAGCCATGGCAACTACAGGATAAAAGGTAAAGTTTTATCATTAATTTGAAATGTCTTGGTTTGAAAAAAGTCTGGTAATAAAATCAAGGTTAAATGAAATATCATGAAGCTGTGCAATTAGGTTAATAATGAGGTGCCTCAGGGATCAGTGCTAGCACAGGTGTTCAATATATTTATTAATGGCTTAGAAGAGTAGTGAATAATATGGAGGCACATTTGGATGACTTCAAAGATATTTATAGCAATCAAAACAGGTGAATGACTGCTTTTCTTAACCCATTCAAAAGCAATTATTTAACATATTACAGCAAATAATCAACAAGAGCAAATTAATGTGAAGTGGATGGAATTACCCAAGTTTTCTTAATATGCTAATAGCTACTGAAATAGTCATTGCCTTTCAGGCAAGAGTGGGCATATCTAAGAAGACATCTGTCCAATAAAACAGCTCTTCATGAAAAAAGAATATTCAAAGAAGGCTGGAATAAAAAATAACACAATAGAAAATTATCTAAGTCAGTATATATTGCTGAAAATTTTTACATACCAAATACTTGCTGCATTGAATGATACCATTTGGAAAAGATGTCGCTCCCCAAGTAACACACTGGGATTATCTGGTGTCTCATCTGGTGGTTTTCTAAATAGTTTTCATTTAGTATCATTCTCTTTTCTCCAACATGGATTCACTGGAGTTCCCAGATACTCTCAAGTGGGAATGAAGCTCATAAAGGCATCCCTTTCTTTTGTCTACTTTGATCTGTTCTGAAGGATTTTACTGATATTAACTTTTACATGCTAATCTTCTCATGAAGATCTCAAGACTTAAAAAAATAAAAAGTAATTCCTTTTCACAAGAGAACATAACACCTCTCAATAGAAGCATGAAGTATATCATATCTCCCCCATATCCCAAGGTTATTTAATTTTTGCTCACATACTAAGAAAACCTAGATGTAAAACAATTTGTTATAATCCATTTGTCCCAAAATATTTTCTGAGTACATATTTTATCTAAGGCCTAGTGCTAATAAAAAGACTGAAAGGGGCAAATAAAACTTGGAGCCTGCCCTAAAAACTTTGTCATGTATCACCCTTGTATGATCCATTCTCTATCCTACCCCATATGAACTACATATAAATGTCACTAATTTATCATAAATCTTGTATATATTAAAGTTAATAAGAATTAGGACTATTTCTCTAGTAATATGTAATATTTTTAAGGCTAAAGCACCATTTTCTGCTACTGTTAATATTTTCTACCATGGGGAATGTTGACCCATAGTATAAACTTTCCCATTTGAAAAATTACATAGATATACTTCCAAATTTCAGAAAAAAAAAAAAAAAGAAAAAGATTTCTAGATTGTTTGGGACCAGCTATGTATAAACTGGAGTGAAGTCAAATACTAATGCAAACATGAATTGTCTCCAATTCAGCTTTACAAAACAACCCATTTGCAAATCCATTGGCAGTATGGAGATTTGTGGAAAGCACCAAGGGTAAGTTTGCTTACTTTTAAGATTTGATTCAACATTTCTACTCTCTCATATGCTCACTTGAAAATTCCAGATGCAAACATTAATATACCTATGGTTTCATAAGAATATATAGACTTTCAGAATCTTAATGTTAAAATGAACCTTAAACTTTAAACATTGCTTGAGTTATAAATTTTCCTACATCATCTGATACATTACAACAGAGATTTAAAAAAACGTAAAGTAAATAAACAAAAGAACTCATTATTAATAAAGTTAAGCACTCATAGTGAAAGACAAATTTAAGGTAATGGAGAAAACAAGAAGCCTTTGTTAGAATCTCAAATTAATTGATTTTCTAAAAGGTCTGGGATCGTCTATCTAAAAAAATATAATTCACAAGTTGGAAAACGTCGGTCCTGTTAATTTTTCCTTCTAGATGTTTCAGTATCTGGGTTAGTTTGCAGTATGATTTAAGTACAATTTTAGCAAGAGAAAAGAAGTGATGAATAAGAATGCATTAGCAGGTGGTCACATGTAAATAGTCTATCAATCATGCTGGTATTTTTAAGCATCAGCAAATTTAATTCCATCTCTAGGAGAGTAAACACATACTTTAAGGTATGCAGTACATCATATTTGTTTTTAAAGAACATTTCAAAATGTTCCTTGATTATAATATACTAAAAGTATGCCCCCCCCCTTGGGTCTCCAGGCAGGCAGAAAATAATGATGTCCCAATGCAAATCACAGCATTTTAGAACAACATAGTGTTTATAAAAATAAGAACTTTCCATATCTTTGCTCTAAATAAGAGATTGTCATGATAAAACCAAAAAATCTAAATCAGGTCTAAAACTCTGAAAAAGCACATGAGTGGAATTCAGAGTTTTATACTGATTGACACATAAAAAAGATCTTTTTTGCACAAAATTGAATCCATAATGATAAAATAAATTTAGTGGGCTTTCTTTCACTCAATTCTAGCTTTTAAATATCAGATAATTACAATTAAAAGATTTTTTTTACTTACATAATCCATTCTATATTTCCATCCTAAATCAAGTTAATGACTTAAGTTGATCAAATATTTGTATCACCTATACAACAAGAGGAAGCACTCATCTTTTTATTCAGTATATACATCTGATTTTTTTTAATTTGTTCTAATTAGTCAAACATGACAGTAGAATGAATTTTGATACACTGTATACAAATGGAGCATAATGTCTCATTGCTCTGGCTATACATGGTGCAGAGTAGTATAATCATACATGTATATAGGGTAATAATGTATGTCTCATTCCACCATCTTTCCCATGCCCATAGCCCCCCTTCTCCCCTCACTCCCCACTATACAATCCCATTCTTCCCTACCCCCCATTATGGATCATCATCTGCTTATCATACAAAACATTTGGCCTTTGGTTTGGGGACTTTGGCTTATTTCTATAAGCATGATATTTTTAGCTCCATCCATTTACCTGCAATTTTCCATAATTTTTCCATAATTTCATTCTTCTTTAAGTCTGAGTAATATTCCATTGTGTATATGTACCACATTTTCTTTATCCATTCATCTGTTGAAGGGCATCTAGGTTGATTATACAGTTTAGCTATCATGAATTGAACTGCTATAAACACTGATATAGCTGTGTCATTGTAGTATGCTGATTTTAAGTCCTTTTGTTATATGCCAAGGAGTGGGTTAACTGGATCAAAGGGTGGTTCTATTCCATGTTTTCTGAGGAATCTGCATACTGCTTTCCATAGTGGTTGCACAAATTTGCAGTCCTACCAGCAATATATGAGTGTACCTTACTCCCCACATACTCACCAACACTTACTATTGCTTGTATACTTGCTAATTGGGCATTCTGACTGGAGTGAGATGAAATCTTACAGTAGTTTTGATTTGCACTTCTCTAATTACTAGAGACGATGAGAACATTTTTTCATATGTTTGTTGATCAATTGTATTCCTTCTGTGAAATGTCTGTTCAGTCCCTTAGCCCATTTATTGATTGGGTTATTTAGGGGTTTTTGGTGTTAAGTTTTTGGAGTTCTTTATGTATCCTGGAGATTAGCGCTTAATCTGAGGTGCAGGTGGTAAAGATTTTCTCCCATTCTGTAGGTTCTCTCTTCACATTATTGATTGTTTCCTTTACTGAGAAGCTTTTTACTTTGAATCCATCCCATTGATTGATTCTTAATTTAACTTCCTGCATTTTTGGAGTCTTGTGAAGAAAATCAGGTCCTAAGGTAACATGATGAAGATTTGGGCCTACTTTTTCTTCTATTGGGTGCAGGGTCTCTGTTCTAGTGCCTAAATCCACTTTGAGTTGATTTTTGTGCAGGGTGAGAGATAGAGGTTTAATGTCATCTTGCTACATATGGATTTCCAGTTTTCCCAGCACCATTTGTTGAATAGGCTATCTTTTCCCCAATGTATGTTTTTGGCACATTGTCTAGTATGAGATGAGATAACTATATTTATGTGGGTTTGTCTTTGGGTCTTTTATCCTGTTAAATCACCTTAACTGGTCAACATAATGTTAGACTATAAACTCAATTTAGTAAGGCAAGATACATATATTGATTTGAAGGTACATACAGACTCTGTAAGGTCAAACAGCAACTTAAGGGGAGGAAAAGTATACTAAAAGAGTTTCAATACTCTTCTGTACCATGACTCTGAAACTTAAAATATTCTGCACTTCAGAGGAAGAGGAAATTGTATGGATTTGAAAATCCTCTGAAACCAAAGGGATTTTTTTTTCTGATCCTCAAATGAAATAACCAAGAAAACTGAACATTATCCATAAAATAAAAGACACAAATTTAAGGACACTCTCCTGAATGACAATGAGAATTACAAAAGAAAAAAGAAAAAAAAAAAAGGATTATTCCTACCAAACATATCTTTTCTATTGCTCATTTTCTTGATGAATAAAATAGGAATATAAAGGTTGATGCGATTCCTTTACTGTACAAAGAAATGTTATCCTTGTTTTATGAGGCATAGCAAGAAGTCTTTCCTAAACACAAAGAATGTGTTTTGTTGTTATTCAACTACATGAAGGAAGAACTGATGTTAGGGAAGGTGAATCACATTTTACCTTTGAGGTATAAATGAGGAATGATTATTGATAGCAGTCATTGAATGTTAAGTTTCAAATAGGAAGTACAATTTTAAATATTTCAGGAAGAAATATTTCTCTTAAGGTCTCTATTGTCAATGCACTCTTGCAAATTTTACCACATCAGTAATAATCCCTACCTTAGATCCCAAACTCCCTGTTATGGTTGAGATAGTAGGTATTCCCCAATAGTTCATGTGTGAGACATGAACATTCAGAGGTGAAATGTTTGGGTTATGAGAGCCTTAATCCAATCAGCGAATTAATCCCCTGACAGGGATTAACTGAGTGGTAACTATAGGCTTGTGGGTGTGGCTGGAGAAGCTGGGACCCTAGGGGCAAGCCTTTGGGCTATATATTTGGTGAGCTGAGCTTAGTCTCTCTCTCAGCTCTCTGATCATCATGTGCGCTATTTCCCTCCATCACACTCTTCTGCCATGATGTTCAGGCTCCCCTTGGGACTGAGGAATGGAGTTAGCCATCTACAGACTGAGACCTCTGAAACTGTGAGCCCCCAAATAAACTTTTCCTCCTCTAAAATTGTTTTTGTCGGGTCTTCTAGTCACAGCAGTGAAAAATCTGACTAAAACACTCCCACAAAAGTATTTCCTTGAATAACACCTTAAATCTCCCATTTTTTCTCCATTTCTTAAGCTTCTGATAGTTCATCAGAAGTCTTCCATTCTGCCAAAATCTACATATAAAGCCATATTCCACATTACAGATTATTTTTTTACCAGTGAATGAAATTTTGGCTATTCTTGTTAATAGTGGCTCAATATAAGTACTATTGTAGTTACAAAATTTGTATGGAGTATGTGGAAAGAAAGAAGTTCTAGGTATGTACTCATTGATAGAAGCTAGAGTGAATAAGTGAATAAACACAACCTAATAGGACATCAAATGAGTCAAACCATAAGGAGTGATGGCAGATTACCAAGTGCATAATGAGACAATAGCATCAAAAGAGATTGTTAACTCCAAAATATCTTCTCCACAGATTATGGAACCTGAAATTCATAACCATTAGATTTATTCATCTCAGACACTGCCTTCAAGACTGTGTTAGCTTTGCTCGTTTGATCTTTTTTTTCTTTCATTCTTTCTCTCTATCTATCTTTCTTCTGTGACAAATATCTGAGAAAAACAATTCTAAGGAGGAAATATTCATTTTGGCTCTCACAGTTTCAGAGACTTCAGACTATAATCAGATAGTTCCATTCCTTTGGGTCTGAGGTGAGGCAGAATATAATGGAGGAAGGGCATAGCAGAGGAAAGCTGGTCAGCTCATGATAGCTAGGAAGCAGAGAAACAGAGAAGGGGCAAGGGACAGCATATAGTCTTTAAGTGCATTCCCCCAGTAACATGCTTCCTCCAATCATACTCCACCTACATACAGTTTCCACCTCCTTCCAGTAGTCCATTCAAATTATTAATCTATCAAATGCATTAATTCACCAATGAGGTCAAAATTTTCATGATTTAATTACTTTCCAAAAGCTTCACCTCTGGACATTGGTACATTGAGGGACAAGCCTTCAACACATGAGCTTTTGGGGACATTCCAAAACTAAACTATAGCAAAAATAAACAATGTTAATTTCAAGTACCATATCTGGAACAGAAAATGTATTATAGAGTAGTTTACAATAGCTGTCTGTGCCCAGTGATGCTGGAAAGAATATAAGTAAGTTCTAGTGAAGCAGAAAGATCTAAACAGTCACAACAAAACAAGTACTAATGTCAGTTGACCATTAGCCTTGATATTAGCAAAATAATATGGAGTAGTGTGGGCTGAAGTGAATAAGAAAGTTCTTGTCCCAACTCAAACGATCAAGTACCACTGAGCTACAGAGTACTATTGCCAAATAAGAACATAGGTCTGCATCTTATAAGGTTTTAAAGAAAGCCAAAATTAGAAATTTTATAGGTAATCTCCAATTTTCAATTATTTAGTAACTTTTATGTGTATAGTACCCTGTGTGCCAACATTGTTTTGGGCAAATAAAAATAGCTGAAAACCAGATATGAACAATCTACTGAAAATTTCCTATCTAGAGCACGAAGAAGGGAGATGGGAAGCAGTGTGGAAAATCCTCAGAAAACTTGGAATGGACCTATCTTTTGACCCAGTTATCCCACTCCTCAGTTTATACTCAAAGGACTTAAAATTAGCATACTGCAGTAACGCAGCCACATCAATGTTTATAGCAGCTCAATTCACAATAGCTAGACTGTGGAACCAACCTAGGTGCCCTTCAACAGATGAATGGATAAAGAAACTGTGATATATATACCACAGTGGAATATTATTCAGCCATAAAGAATATTAATATTATGGCATTTGCAAATAAATGGATGGGATTGGAGAATATCATACTAAGTGAAATAAGCCAATCCCAGAAAACCAAAGGTTGAATGTTTTCCCTGATAAGTGGATGATGGTATATAATGGAGTGGGGAGTGAGAGAAGAATGGAGGAACATTAAATTATGTCAAAGGAAATGAGAGGGAGGGGTATGAAAAATCATGGCATGAGACAGACATCATTACCCTTTGTACATGTATGATTACACAAATGGTATGAATCTACATTGTGTACAACCTTAGAAACGAAATGATGTACCCCATTTGTGTACAATGACTTAAAATGCAGTCTGTAAAAAAATTTAAAAATAATAAATAATTAAAAAAAAAGAAGAGATGAGTTTCATACTATCAATTAAGAGATTACATAAGGGCACTACAGGAGATAGCACCTTAAGAAAGGATTCTAACACAGAGTCTATATATGGAAAACTAAATGCAGTAAGTTACCTATTACAGACAGTATATAAGCTCTTTAGAAAGTACATAGTACATGAATAAAGAAGATCTTTTAAATTTTTTAACCTTTTTATTCTGCCTTGTACAAGAACAGATTTAAGGCAATATAACAAATTTTCAGTGGGATAAAATTAAAAATAAATTATGAAAGAAAAATGAAGAAGAAATCATTTTAGTAAAAAGGAAATAAAACAAAAAAATGCACACTGAATATAGTCAAAAGAATAAAATCTTGTTAGCTGTTAGTTTATAAAATTGATTTCTATGCACATGGGGGGGTGTCCATTATTTTGCAAAGTATAATTGCTTTTTTAAATGCAATTTGGTCTTTGGTTAGGATGAATATATCATGTTCATAACTAATAAATGCAACATATCAAAATAAAGAAGCATTGTTATGTATTTTGAATGCCCAGGCTCCATGTTTTCACAAGAAAAAAGTGTTATTTTCAAAGGATGTCTTTGAGACCCAGAATAGAGGACAGAAAAGATAGATCTCTTCATACTTAGGATTTTAATACCTCCTTGGCTGACAGGAAAAGATTTTTCAATACAAAGAAAAGGCATTGTGAGTACAGGAGCATCAGTCTGATGAGGCCATATATGGGATATATTACCAGCAATATTCCAACCTAATGTGTCAGAATTATACAGCTCTTTTTAAAAAGCCACATTAATAAAAAGTAAGCACTTCCACCAAGATAAGTTGATTGTTGTTTGTTGTTATTCTAAACAAGAGAAAAAAATAGGAATGATGCAGTATCAGCAGTGGTAGGCATTAGTGTATTCCAGTCTAATTTCAACCCAAAATCCAGACCATTAAATACAATTTGGAAAAGCTCATCTCTTAGAGTATCAGAGGATGTGCAGCCCATATGTAATGAAGAAGCACTCCTGTAAATCAGTGGATGAGCATCAAGCATTCTGATGAACTAAGCATAGAGGCTAAAATTATAACTAAGGAAAAAAGCTCTGCCTCCTTACCTGGCATCTCCTAACAAAACTGGTAAGCTATCACCCCAAGGGCCAAGTCTCCAAATTTAATTTTTTTAACAAATATTTATTAAGTGTGTAATTTGATAGGTGTTAGTTCTGGGGAAAAATTATTTCAGTGACTTCCTAGTTAATTCAGGCCAATTCAGTAGTCTCTATTCTTTGTGGATAGCTTCACAAATAGCAGTCAATTCAACATGCAATTACAATAATAGTTAAGTTTATTAATAGAATTATTTAATGTTATTTTTTCTGATAATATAAAACATATCTGCTATCATTAATAACAAGAACAAAATGCTACCTGACATTTGAACACCTTTTCTTTAACCCTTGTCCACTACTGAACTTAAAACTTTACACAATGAAAATCTGCCTCAAATTAACAACCTTTGGGCATTGCAAAATGCTAAATTATAAAAACATAAATAAATTTTCACAGAATAGTCCACTTACTGAGAAAGAAATACAACACATATACTTCAAAAAGGTATTCAATGGTGAGGGGAAAGGAATATTATGTGATTTGTAATAATTAATCAGATAATTTAACTCATTAAAAAAGGTTTTTAAGCTAGCACAGTGGTACTTGCTGGTAATCCCAGCAGCTCAGGAGGCTAAGGCAGGAGGATCTTGAGTTCAAAGCTAGCCTCAGTAACTGTGAGGCGCTAAGCAACTCATTAAGACTTTGTCTCCAAATAAAATAGAAAATAAGGCTGGGGATGTGGCTCAGTGATTGAGTGCCCCTGAGTGTAATCCCCAAAACCCAAAAAATATGAAAGGTTTCTTCTTTCCTCCCCTAGTTTTAGAGTATACAGTTTCCAACATTATAAATTATTCTATTAAATGGAATAAACACAACTCAGAGGATAAAGAGAACTAAATGGAACCTAGCATCAAATCTGCTATATCACACACACACACACACACACACAAAAAAAAAAAAACACACACACACACAAATATAAATATACATACATTATATATAAATGTATATTAAACATATAAAATATGCATGTTATAGAACTATATCAATGTTCATAGCAGCTCAATTCATAATAGCTAGACTGTGGAACCAACCTAGATGCCCTTCAATTGACAAATGGATATAGAAACTGTGATATATATACACAATGGAATATTACTCAGCCATAAAGAAGAATAAAATTATAGCATTTGCTGGTAAATGAATGAAGTTGGAAAATATCATGCTAAGTGAAATAGGTCAAACCCAAAAACCCAAAGGCCGAACGTTTTCTCTGATACGTGCATGACAATATATAATGAGGCGGGGGCGATGGGGTGAAGAGAAGAATGAAGGAACTTTGGAAGGTGTAGAGGAAAATGGGGTGGAAGGCGGTGGAGGAGAAAAAAAGAATAGAATGAAACAGACATTATTACCCCATGTATATGTATGATTACATGAATGGTGTGACTCTACATTGTGTACAACCATAGAAATGAAATGCTGTGCCCCATTTGTGTACAATGAATCAAAATACAGTCTGTAAAAATAAAAAAGATTTTAATAATAAAAAAGTAAAAAAATAATAAAATTAAATTAAAAAAGAAATATTCATATATAATACATTAATTATGTGTAAATATATGAAAACTTTATGAATCATAATTATATATGATGTATGATATATTAATATATTGTGTTACATACATTAATTTTATATAAAATATATGTTAATATGTAAAAATAATTTTATATAATATATTACATATATATTACATGTAAAATACATAGTAAAATATTTGAATATATTATATATTTACACAAATATAAGTGTCCATTGTTTGGAACCAGATTTTTAAAAACAGAGAAAGTACATATTGCCTCCATGTCTATAAAGCATGTGTTTTTAAAAATTCATTCTTTTTAGTTATACATGATAGTAGAATGTATTTTGACATATCATACATACATGGAGTATAACTTCTTATTCTTGTGGTTGTGTACTGATGTCAACTTACATATCTTCCCATTCTTGTGGTTGTACATGATGTCAACTTACACTAGTCCTGTATTCATAAATGAACACAGGAAAGTTATGCCTGATTAATTCTACTTTCTCATTCCCATCACCTCTCCCATCCCCACTTCCCCCCATGTCCAATCCAGAGAACCTCTAATCCTTCCTCCCTCCCCAACCTATTGTGAGTCAGCATCCTCATATCAGAGAGAACATTTGGCCTTTGGTTTTTTGGGATTGACTTATTTCACTTAGCATGATAGCCTCCAGTTCCATCCATTTACCAGCAAATGCCACAATTTCATACTGCTTTATGACTGAGTAATATGCCATTGTGCATATGTACCACATTTTTTTTTATCCATTCATCTATTGAAGGGCACCTATGTTGGCTCCATAGCTTAACTATTGTGAATTGAGCCACTATGAACACTGATGTGGCTGCTTCACTATAGTATGCTAATTCTGAGTCCTTTGGGTATATGCTGAGGAGTGGGCTTACTGGGTCAAATGGTGGTTCCATTCCAAGATTTCTGAGGAATCTGCATACTGCTTTCCAGAGTAGTTGCACCAATTTGCAAAATTCCACCAGCAATGTATTAGTATACCTTTTCCCCCACATCCTCGTGAACAAATACTGTTACTTGTATTCTTGATCATTGCCATTCTGATTAGAGAGAGATGAAATCTCAGTGTAGTTTGAATTTGCATTTCTCTAATTCCTAGAAATATTGAACATTTATTCATAAATTTGTTGACCATTTGTATTTCTTCTTTTGTGAAGTATTTGTTCAATTCCTTGACCATTTAGTGACTGGGTTATTTAGGGTTTTTGGTGTTAAGTTTTTTGAGTTCTTTGTATATCCTGGAGATTAATGCTTTCTAAGGTGCAGGTGGCAAAGATTTACCCCTATTCTGTAGGCTCTCTCTTCATGTTTTTCATGTTTCTTTTGCTGTGAAGAAGCTTTTTGGTTTGACATAATCCCACTTATTGATTCTTCATTTTACTTCTTGTGCTTTAGGAGTTTTGTTGAGGACATTGGTTCCTAAGCCATCATGACGGAAAATTGGGTCTACTTTTTCTTCTAGTAGGCACCAGGTCTCTGGTCCAATTCCTAGATCCTTGATCCACTTTGAATTTTGTGCAGGGTGAGAGATAGGGGTCTAATTTCATTTTATTACATATGGATTTCCAGTTTTCCCAGCACCATTTATTGAAGAGGATATTTTTTTCTCCAATGTATGTTTATGGCACCTTTGTCTAGTATGAGATAACCATATTTATGTGGGTTTGTTTTTGTGTCTTCTATTCTGTACCATTGGTCTTTATGTCTGTTTTTGTGCCAATACCACGCCATTTTTGTTATTGTAGTTCTATAGAATAATTTAAGGTCTTGTATTGTGATGCCTCCTGCTTCACCTTTCTTGATGAGGATTGCTTTGGCTATTCTGGGTCTCTTATTTTTCCAAATGAATTTCATGACTGCTTTTTCTATTTCTATGAAGAACATCATTGGAATTTTAATAGAAATTGCATTAAATCTGTATAGTGCTTTTGGTAGTATGGCCATTTTGACAATATTAATTCTGCCTATCCAAAAACATGAGAGATCGTTCCATCTTCAAAGGTCTTCTTCAATTTCTTCCTTTAGTGGTCTGTAGTTTCCATTGTAGAGGTCTTTCACCTCTTTTGTTATTGATTTCAAAATATTTTATTTTCTTTGAGGCTATTGTGAATGGGATAGTTTTCCTAATTTCTCTTTCACTTGATTTATCACTGATGTATAAGAACACAATTGATTTATAATTGTGGTAATTTTATATCCTACTACTTTGCTGAATTCATTTATGAGTTCTGGCAGTTTTCTGGTGGAGTTTTCTGAGTCTTCTAAATATAGAATCATGTCATTAGCAAATAGGGATAGTTTGATTTCTTCTTTTCCTATTAGAATTCCTTTAATTTCTTTCTTCTACATAATTGCTCTGGCTAGTGTCCAGGACTATTTTGAATAGAAATGGTGAAAGAGGGCATCCCTCTTTTGTTCCAGTTCTTAGAGGGAATGCTTTCAATTTTTCTCCAATTAGGAGGATGTTGGCCTTGAGTTTAGCATATATAGATTTTCAAGGTTGAGGTATGTTCCTACTATTCACAGTTTTTCTAGTGTTTTGAACATGAATGGATATTGCGTTTTATCAAATGCTTTTACTGCATCTATTAAGATTGTCATGTGACTCTTGTCTTTAAGTCTATTGATGTGATGAATAATGTTTATTGATATCCATATGTTGATAAAATCTTGCATCCCTGGGATGAACCCCACTTGATCGTGGTACACTATCTTTTTAATGTTTTTGTATGCAATTTGCCAGTATTTTATTAAGAATTTTTCCATCAATGTTCTTTAGGAATATTGGTCTGAAATATTCTTTCCTTGATGTGTCTTTGTCTTGTTCTAGTATCATGGTGATGCTAGCTTCATAAAATGAGCTTGGAAGGGTTCTTTCTTTTTCTATTTCATAGAGTAATTTGAGGAGGATTGGTGTTAGTTCCTCTTTGAAGGTCTTGTAGAACTTACCTGAGTTTCCATCTGGTCTTAGGCTTTTCTTTCTTGGTAAGCTTTGAAGGCATCTTTAATTTAATTGCTTGAAAATGATCTGTTTAAATTTTCTATGTCCTCCTGATTCAATTTAGGTAGGTCATATGTCTTGAGAAATTTGTTGATATCTTCAAGATTTTCTATTTTATTAGATTATAAATTTGCAAAATAGGTTTAGATTATTGTCTATATTTCATTAGTGTCCATCATGATATTTCCTTTTTCATTGCAAATTTTAGCAATTTGAATTTTCTCTCTTTTTATTAGCTTGGCTAAGGATTTATCAATTTTATTGATTTTTGTTCACAGAACCAAATGTTTATTTTTGTCAAATTTTTGGATTGTTTCTTCTGTTTCAATTTCATTGATTTCAGCTCTGATTTTAATTATTTCCTGTCTTTTACTGTTTTTGATGTTGATTTCTTCTTCTTTTTTTAGGGTTTTCTATTCTTTTAATGAATAAGCTCAATACAATGAACTTTCCTCTTAACACTGCCTTCATAGTGTCCCAGAGATTTGGTGTATTGTATCACTATTCTTATTTATCTTATTCTTATTTAAATATTTTTTTATTTCATCCCTGATTTCTTCTACTATCCCTTTGTCATTCAATAGCATATTATTTAGTCTCCAGGTGTTAGAGTAGCTTCTATTTTTTATTTTATCATTGATTTACAATTTCATTCCATCATGATCTGATAGGATGCAAGTTACTAATTCTATTTTTTTTTATTTGCTAAGAGTTGCTTTCTGGCCTAATATGTGGTCTATTTTAGAGAAGAATCCATGTGCTGCTGAAAAAAAAGGTATATTCAGTTATTGATAGACTGTTAAGTCTAAATTATTAATTGTATTTCTTAGTTCTATAGCTTATTTATTTATTGTTTGGAGGATCTATCCAGTGGTGAGAGAGGTGTGTTAAAGTTGCCCAGTATTAATGTGCTGTGGTCTATTGGCTTCTTGAAATTGAGAAGGGTTTGTTTGATGTATGTAGATGCTCCATTTGAGGGAATGAATATTTATAGTTGTTATGTCTTGTTGATGTATAATTCCCTTAAGCAATATGAAATGTCTTCTTTGTCTTTTCTGATTAACTTTGTCTGGAAGTCCACTTTTTCTGATATGACAGAATCCCCTGTTTGTTTACAAGATCCATATGAATGATATTTTTTTCCTATCCTTTTACCTTCAGTCTATGGATATCTTTGCCTATGAGGTAAGTCTCTTGGAGACAGCATATTGTTGGTTCTTGTTTTTAATCCAATCTGCCAGTCTGTCTTTTGTTTGATGAGTTTACATCATTTACATTCAAAGCAATTATTGAGATATGATTTTTATTCCCTGTCATTTGATGTATTTAAACTAATTTGAATTAGTTTCTCCATTGATTTGCTGTTTTTTTCATTGTAGTTCCTTTGCTGGATTTCACTTTTATTTTTCATTTCTCCTTTGTGAAATATCTTATTGAGTATGTTTTGTAGTGCAGGTTTTCTAGTTGTGAATCCTTTTAACTTTTGTATATCATGGAAGGTTTTTATTTTATCATCAAATCTAAGCTTAATTTTACTGGGTATAGTATTCTGGGCTGGCATCCATTTTCTTTCAGAGCTTGCTATATATTATTCCAAGACCACCTAGCCTAAGGGCATGGGTTGAGAATTCAGCTGAGATCCAGATTGGTTTCCCTCTAAAAATTACCTATGCTTTTTCTCTATCAGTCTTTAAAATTCTTTCTAAAGCATGGATTTTCAAAAGTGAACTTCTGACCAACATCACCTGAGAACTTAGAAATCCAAATTATCAAACCCTAATCTAGGCATACTTCATCAGAAACCATAAGGGATAGTCTCAGAAAACTTCTTATTCAGAATGAGGACTTTAATATGTGCTGAAGATTGAAAATCACTGCTACAAAAATAAGAAACGACTCTAAAATATTCAGATTTCTGGCAATACGTTTTAAATGGTAAACTTTAGTTATTAGTTACAGTTTCATAATTGATACAGTGTTTCAAATTAGAAAATATTAAGTGCTACTCAAGCTCATAGCTATTATACTTAATTATGATTAATGAAGTTAGCCTTTGTGGCACATGTATGTGTGTGTGTGTGTGTGTGTGTGTGTGTAGTATAGAAATGAATGTGGTACATTTTATTTAAACATTACTCCCAATAAAAAAAGTCCATATGAGGAAAAAGTATTCAAAATTTTATTTATATATTATATTTCTCAAATGGAAAAGAACCAATTCCTAATCACTTGCCATGACTACATAACCTATGATCTGAACCGGTTCATAGTGAACTGTGGCTTTTGTCAAAAGGTCTGAGGTCTCCAGAAAAACAATCTAGTCAACGTTTCAGGTTTTACAGTAAAGGCTGCCAAAACAGCACAATGTATTACATGTTTTTGCCAATATGTTAAGCAATAATAAATCCATCATTCTCAAATCAAGATAATTCATTTGTATACCATTCAAAATTTACTTATAATAGACTAATAATGGATCATATTAAGTAAAAAGTGCTATTTTCTTTACATGATTCCACAGAGTCAGATAAATTGATTTGCCAAGAGGTTTCAAAAGACTATTATGACACATGTGAACACACAAACCAAACATAATCACCAATAATCTTGGCATTAGTGGCTAAAGTGGTAATAACAATTTTATATCTTCAAGGTCTGAGTAGCCTCTTAGGAGACTTGAGCAAAATCATTTATCAAGTTAAGCCAGTGACTCTCTAATCACTGACCAGAGCTCTGCTGGAAAGGCAACAACTCATAGGATACAAGTTAAGTTATAAGAAACAGAAGAAAATATTGATTGTTGTTTTTTTCTGCTTGTTTCACCAAATAAAATAGAAATGAATATTACTACTTTTATTTTATAAATATTTAACATATTTTTTCCCTAGGCATTATGTAATATGTAAGAAAATTATAATAACAACTTAAAGTCCTATGACATTAATAGAGCAGTTTCCCAGGGACAACAAATAAAATTAAAATACTGATTCCAACAACCTGAGAGTGACTGTCATTTGTTTAAAATATACTTGTTATAAATTTAATAAGTATGAACCTGGAAAATACTTCATTCCCCAATATCTCATGATCTTTTTTTTAAATGAGTCATTAGCAATTGATGTTTTTTTGCAAATATTTTTAGTGTGTCTATAGTATATCATGGAATAAAACATATTCCTCAAACTTACATCTATAAATGTTAAATTTTAATTGATTTATGGCAAAACTTTTCTCCAGATTATGACAGTATCCCCACTTCTAAAAGATTTAGGAAAAGATTAGCCAAACATAAACAGAATAGAATCTAAAGTTGTATCATAAACACATGTAACTTACACAACTTTAATTATATAAGTTGAATAGAAGGCAATACTATCAAAGATTCTGCCTTCCAATTTGTATGGACTAGATAGAGTGTGAAATGGGAAATGTTAATCCACAATGCCCTCATGTCCCAGCATATGAGCAACTAGCCTGGTTGTTGGTGAGTATGGTATTTAAAGATGTGTATTTCTTATGCTCAACTAGATAAACTGGATGACCTGTTGAGGCATAGTGATCTCCAATATACTTCTTCTTTATGAGTAATTTTAACTATACTTGGTTTGTCCTGTTCTATTAAATTTTGAGACCTAACCTCTAAATACAATAAACTTTTTCTACAGATTCACCACTTCAAGCAATGTCTTTCATTGCTTAAAAAAGAAAACTATCTTTCAGAGTGAAGACTTTCAAAAATAGAGAGAGAAGAAACATTAATTTTAATATGTATCTTTCATGAGAGTTTTCATGACAAGTTAACTAGTGAAGGATTTCCAACTGATTATAGAACGCTAGTTGGCAACCAAACAGACAAAATCATTTGTAAGAATGCAAGAATTATAATCATTACCCAGGTTCTATTTCAAAGAAAATCTTCATGCCAACAATTTGTTCAACATATCCTAACCACAAAACAAATTTATGTTAACTAAACTTTACTCTCAGAGGGTGGTTGAGTGACAAATTGTAGGTCAAACCTCTTTGCCAGATCCATACACACT
This sequence comes from Sciurus carolinensis, assembly GCF_902686445.1. NCBI lineage: Eukaryota > Metazoa > Chordata > Mammalia > Rodentia > Sciuridae > Sciurus > Sciurus carolinensis. The sequence continues at coordinate 119,063,527 of NC_062217.1, forward strand.
GGGGTGAATTCATCTCTGTCAAAAATGGTTAACAATGAAATACTCTGGCTTTTGCTAGATGAATCAACAAGACAGGATTCTAAAAAGCCAGATAATGGCAGCCAAGTAAATTGGGAAGTTATGCATTGGTTTGGAGGTTTCTGATTTTGTTTTTTTATTTTTTTCTTCTATTAGCAGAAGCCTCTCCTATTAGAATTCTCCACTGGATTTGATACAACTACAGCATACATTTCCTGCCTGATAATTCAAACCAGCAAATACTCAAATATTTATTTGTTTATTTCTTTACCTCTCATGAGTTAATGGATAATTATTTTCTTCCTCTATTTTGATGTATTTTGTATATTTGGGTTTAGATTTTAACTCATTATAAATATATATTAGATATACTTATTGAGTGAAAAGTATATGATATAAACTGCATGTTTAATGCTAATGAAAACAATAATTCAGTACGTAAATGATACTAGGGGTTCAAAAGCTTGTGCTTAACTGAGGAGATGCCAGATTCATAACCCACCAATAATATTCACTTATATAATAAAATGAGCATCATTATCCTAGGATTCAAGCTCCAATCATGTCTTAGAGCAGAAGAGTATAATATTCATCCTTCCAGGAAAAGACCATCCCTAGAGTCAGGGATGTTGTCTGATCCTCTGTAACTTCAACAAAACAATCAAACTTCACTACACTCTCCAACATTCCAGTTATAACTGAGAATATAACTAAAAATGACACTACATGTGTAGTATTGAGAGTCCTGACCAGGGTCAGTTGTGTCCAAGTTTAGTTCAGTTCTTTTTCAATCTCTTCCCAGAACCTAGGCACATCTTTGGACATTATATCTCTAACATAATTTTCTCTACCCTCTGACTTAGAGTTACTATTTTAATTTATTAGGGAGCAACTTGTGACCTGTATGTATTGATATATACGTATATCAAAAAGAGCTTAGTTTGAGTCATTCACGTTGCTATTTTTCCTTACGTCTTCAACCTAGTAAATGCCATTAATCATTGCTCAAACTCAAAACTTGGTATTTTTTTACTTTTCTTCTTCTTTATCCCATATCTAATTAATCTTCAAGTCTTCTAAAATCCAATTTAATCTTATAATGGTTTACTTTAATATGCCATCTTGACTAGTTACAAGGTTCCTAGATATTTGGTCAAACATTATTCTAGGTGTGCATGAAGGTATTTTAGATGAGAATAAACAATTTAATTGGTAGACTAAGTAAAGCAGATTGCCTTCTTTAATGTGAATGGACTTCATCCAATCACTAGATGACCTGACTCTTCCCTGAATAAAAACGAATTCCTCTTGCTTAATGGTCTTGAACTGGAACACTGGCTTTTTCCTGCCTCAAATTCAAATTGAAACTCTACTATTTCTGGGTCTTGATTTTGCCAGTCTTTGGACTAAAATGCATCACTGACTCTCCTGATCTTTAGACCTTCAGACTCAGATGGGGACTAAAGCCATTAGCTTTCCTGCATCTCCAACTCACCAGCTTCCATGATCACACTTATATTTAGACTTATAAACATAAAAATATTTATTTTAAAGGAATTAGCTCCTTAAACATTCACACACACACACACACAAACACACACACACATTCCTTATTGTCTCTGTTTCTCTGAAGAACTTTGACTAATGCAAACATACTAAATATTTCCCTATTCAACTTCTCAATCACTTTGTACCAGTAAGTGCAAGTGAAGGTCAGCTCTCACTTTACCTACTTAAAAGGGTCTTTTAAGTTATTTCACAGCACCAGCTCTGATCTCATTCCAATCCTACATGTGTATTTTGCAGATATCTTAACAGTGAGAGCCCTGAGATAAAATCACAACAGAGAAAGTCAACCAAGGTGCTTCTACATACCTACAATACAATGATCTTACTAAGGTTTATTTCTATCTATGATACATAAATCAGGCTTCTAGGTTTACATAGATTATCATTATGTAGATTATTCTTAAATAACTAGTAGAGAAGGAGATAGGTTCTTAAATTTGTGTAGTAGCTCTTTCAAAATATAGAAAGTGCACTCATAAGTGCTTAATATTTATGTAGGATGAGAAAAAGTGATGGTTCAGAAAGACATAATTTTTCTAACATAAAATTTGTTACGGTTTGGATGTGAGATGTCCTCCAAAAGTTTACATGTGAGATGATGCAAGAAGGTTGAAAGGAGAAATGATTTGTTGGTGAGAGTCTTAACCCAATCAGTGATTTAATTCCATGGTAGGGATTAACTGAATAGTAACTGAAGTGGTAGGATGTAGCTGCAGGAGGTGGGATTTGGGGTGTGGCTTTGGGTATATATTTGTATCTGGAGAGTGGAGTCTCTCTCTGCTTCCTGATCACCATGTAAATCACTTCCCTCTGCCACACTCTTCTGCCATGTTTATCCTGTCTGTTCCTGAATGGAACAGGCTGTCTATGGATTGAGACCTCTGAAACTATGAGCCCTCAAATAAACTCTTCCTCTTCTACAGTTGTTCTGTTTGGGTCATTTAGTCACAGCAGCGAAAAAGCTGACTAAAAATCCTTCATAAAAAGCCCCATTCTACTCTTACCTTTAAAACTTATTCATTTCATTGATACATCCTCCAATTAGGAAACAATGATTCTTAAATGAATGGATCTGGTTTTGTTAGAATTAACATAAAATATTTTTCCTCAGGTTAAAACTAGTAGCCCAGCTGCAATTTTCTTCACTACAAGCACTTCTGGGCTGCAATGTACACAGCTACATTTCAGAGTAGCCTTGGCTGGAACATTTTCCTCTTTTTTGTTTACCAGCTTTACCCTCTTGACAACATTTTTAAATAACCAAAGGCTTAACTTCTTCACTTTCTTCATCAGTATTACTTTGCAAGGGTTTGGTTATTAGGTCAGTAGAATTCAATATTCTCTATGAAATGCTTTCTCCAGAAGATGTCCAACACAAATATAAATAGGCATCCTGAGCCTATAAGTTTTTTGTCATAAACACATATTTGAGAGAAAAAAATCTTAATGCTTCAAGCATTTAAGAATTTTTAAAATAGAGGAAAAAATGAATACAATTATTCTTTTATTGGTGAAGTAACTACATCTCAAAGATTTTGTTGTTGTTGTTTGCTTTTTGATTTTTTCTGAACATAGGAAACTGAAAAACTAATACAAGTTAGAACCGGGATGATCATGAAAAAAGTTATAAATTAAAAGTGTATATTAATTTGAAATCACATCTGACCATATCAATTATAAAAGTCTGCAAATATAAGGGAGGATAAAAGAACTGTGAAAATTATACTGCTCACTCATTTGAAACCCTTTGATAAAAAGCACTCTATCTTCTTTGGACGGTCACCCCTGTGAAGGAAGGGAATATGACATTTCATATTAATCTCTACACAGCACTTGCCTCTGCACTGAGCTTGTGACAGTACTTTATAATAAAAAATTTTCATATTTTTTCAATGGAACCATTTTCATTAAATAAGAAACTAACAAGATATATTTGCCTTCCAATTGCCTTGGAACATTAACCATTTCATTTCAAATGTCAGCACTTTGCTTGCTACATTTACTTCCTCCCCTGATTTAAGTTTAAAAGTCTCAAATCCAGAAATGACTTTTTAAGTTAAAAAAGTATCTCAAATCCAATTAATGATTGTTGTTCCAGTCACCTACTTTTAAATGACCCCAAACTATGACACTGTAGCTTATTAACCACACAAAAAAATAGTTCTGAATTAAATTAAATACAATCTGCAATTAAACATTGCATGTAAAGTCAAACAGGATTTTTCCACATTTATTAAAGAAGTTCTGAAATATATACAAAAGTGAAATATGATTATTTAGTACAGCAGAGATGAAAACCTTTAAAAAATGAGGATTTTATAATAACACTTAGAATTTACTATATATTAAATGTGACCACTTTTGTAAGTTCCTATTCTTCCTTACCACTCCTATGGAAATATAATCGAAAGGAAAGGTACTAAGCAGAATCTTTCAATATTGTAAGACTAGAAACCCTCTGGTGACCCAAACCCATTCATACATTTAGCAAGTATTCACTGTTCACTATCCATAGCCAATCACTGTGCTAACACAGAACTGGCCTTTCAAAATTAGGCCAGCTAAAGAACCATATATAAAGGGTGGTTCTTACCTAGTACTGATTATTCTGAAAAATGAATATTGACCCTAAGACTCAGTCAGGATTTGTTAAGCATACTTAAACATTTTTTGATAAATGAAGTCAGAAAGAGAATTTCTTGAAAAGAACTCCTCTCTATGTTATGAAACTTGAACTATAGAGAGTGTACTAGTCATTAAATAAACATCATGCATGCTCATGTGTGCACGCATGCGGGCACATGCACACGCACACACACATTAAGATATATGATGAGGTTCTGGTGTCATTGTCTAGTTACTCCTTAAAATGAACTGTTAAAAAATGTCCATCTCTTGACTTATGATATAGCACTTTTCAAATATGGTTGTGCATAAAAACCACCAAGCATGTTTCTCAAAATTCCAATTCTAGGATACAATTCCCAAGACTGCAGAGCAGTAGGTTATTGGACCTCAGATATCTGCATTTCAACAAGCAAGCCACATGGTTCTGATACCTGTGGTTCAGGATTTTACTACCCCATTCTGTTCATTCTTCCTGAATTTTAATACCACTTTAAAATTTTTTCTCCCAAAATGCAAAAGGCATTTAAAAAAAAAAAAAGGTTGGCTTTACTTTTTATCCTGGTTATGACTTTGGTATGCTTGTGTGACCTTCCAGCATTCCCACTCATCTGGATGATCCTTGTCTCTCATCAATGGAGTGGCCATGTATTTCATACTTTATTTTCTCTGGCATTTTCTCAGGGTGTCCAGAAAGAAAGAATTTCTTACAGGGCAGGGGGAAATGCCTCTGGCTTAGAATTCTCTGAATGGCTGTAATAAGACCCTACCTGAATAACATACTTTGCTATATCTTAGTCACGTCATAACCATCACATGAGCTACACAAGGCATACAAAGATAAACATACACAGTACCAGCTTTCAAGAAGCCTATAATCTAGAGGGGGCAAATAAGCTGCTCTAAATTATTCAACCTTTATTGAACTATGCCTCTATATAAGTATGAAAAGTGTGTACTCTGAACAAGAACAGGCATTTTGTTCAGCCTAGAAGGCCTAGCAGGAAAAGCTTCCTAGAGGATATAGTATACAAAATGAGACCCAAAAGGACTAACAAGAATTAGGTGCATAGGAAAGATACTGTCTTTTAAATCTACCCTCTTCAATATCATTATCATTGTCCCTAAAGGATTTCAACAGACTCCATAGGGGCATTTCTCCTTTGATGTTACTCTTTTACAATCTTCCTTCCACTATAAAAATTTCACCTTTTAAAAACCCGACCAGATCCTCTGTGTGTCTTAAGACCTCAGTGACTATTTCACATCAATCAGATGACATCCAAGCTCCATAGCTTAGTTAATAAACCTCTTTGTGATCTGGACCCACTTTTAGGGTGGCAGAGAGAAAAGGCACCTACTCTGAGGGCAGTGAAGGAAGAGTTGCCTCCTTTTGCTGATTCAAATGGTTGTTGTTCCTGACACTCTATACGGAAAGTTGGGCAATGGGGAGATACTGAAATGATTCACATGAGGAGTTACTCTAAGAAGAACTGATCCTTTCCCAATATTTGAAAATAGATAAACCTTCTGGAATGAATCTAAGGCTGAAGAAATGCACTCAACACAAAGGCTTTAGAATTTGTTAGAGCTCTGTTTCAGTACATTTTGTGGCTTTTGTTGGAAGTTTTTCCAAACTAATTGATTTTAGCATGACAATGATAAACAAAGAAATGGGAACTAAAAAGGGGTATAATCCTGTGATATGAGCTTGGAGCATCAACCTGCCACACAGCAAATGATGAGAAGCTAGCAGAAAATTTCCAACAGCAGCACTACATACAAATGAAAACAACAGAGAAACGAAGATAAATGAAAGGTAACAGAGACATTGGATCTCACTTCTTCCTATACTTGAAACTCATTAACTCCAGGAGCTTGAGGCAGGTCTCAGGAAGGTAAGTAAAAACTGAATCAAGGGTAAGCCAAAGATAATAATAGGCCATGTAGGATCTGGAGCAATTATTTTGAAAAATTAAAGAGACTAAATTTTTTACCATTTCAATATTACACTTTCAATATTTCTGGGCATCATTTCTCACTCTTCTTCCCTTCTCAAAGAACTCAGAATACACTGATCTACTTCATGTGTCTTCCTGTTACTTTCTTTCCTTTGTATGGAATTTTCTAGGAAGTCTTCTCTGAGCCAAGAGAGTTGGCATGCTGGTCAGTTTGCCATCACTATAGCAAATATACTGAAGGACTTCACTTAGAAAAGATTTGTTTTGGATTACAGTTTTGGAGGGTCTAGTGCACCATCAAGAGGCCCTATCACTTTGGCCCTCTAGTACAGTGGCACATCATGGAAGGAGCATGTGGCACAGCAAGTCACTTGCCTGCTAAGCCAGGTAGCAAAAAGAGGAAGAAGAGACCAAGGTCCCACTATGCCTTTTAGGGCCACTCTCCCAATGACCCAAGGACTTCCTATCAGGCCCCATCTCATAAAAGTTCCACCACCTTTTAATAGTCCACTGTGGGGACTAAGTATTTAAAATATGGACTTTTGGGGGACACTCAGGTTAGGTCCCTTTGTCTAATGACTTCACAGTACCCTGAGCATGTGTTTATATGATAAAAGTTAGTCAAGAAACATATACTCTATGTGTCCATTTCCTCACCAATAGAGCATAAAAATTGTGTGCACTCTTCATGGTTGTTTCAGTGATTAATTAAGGTAACAAATGTCAAATGACTTAAAACACTGCTTGACACAAATAACAACTATATAAGTAATAGCTATTATGCTGCTACTATTAGTATTGGAAAATGTTAAGTTTTTGGCCAGGTACTATGTGTAGTCACACTGGGGTTATGGTAGATATTGAGGAACAAGGGAAGTGCAGTTCCTACTGCAGTGACATTATATATAATCACCCATTTTTCAGTTTTATGTCTCCATTCCTCCCAGTGGTCAGAAATATGTGTTAGTCATTTTTGTTTCCTGGCATCTAGAAGAGGACTTATTAGAGCTGCACATATGAGATGTATTCAAAAATTATTTTGAAATAGCCCCAGGTATCCTCAGCAGATGAAAATAAGTATTACATGGAGACGTTCAATACTTATTGTGGAGCATTGCATTCACAAGAACTATAAACCTGTAGCTGCAGGTTAAGTGTGAGAAGGAATGAAATAAGTGCAATTGAAGAAAGGCAAGCCTATATCATAGAGTGCCTTATACCATGAGAAAGAGTTTAACTTCATCTTAAAAGTAATGGGAAGACACAAAGCATTTTAGATAAGGAGTATCATTAGTCACATTTCAGAAAGAATATACCAGAAAATGTAAGAAACTGAGATTAGAGGTCAAAAGGATAGTATTTGCAGTAATCTACACAGATTATGATGAAAATTTTATTTAAGATACCAGTAGCATAAATGAAGAAGACACAGTGAAATTAAAACAGTGGACCTGACAGATCAAAATAATATAGCATTTATGAAACAAACAGGAATCTAATATGACTCCTACTTTTCTAGTTTGGGTGGTAAACATATCAAAAAATCACTGAATGATATTATAACATAAGAATATTAAAATTGAAGTGACAAGAAGAAGATCACCTACTTGGTTTGGGGCATGTAAAAGGCATCCATGGAATCAAGGAATAGAAATCCAAAATCATATGTAAATAATAAGAAAAATAATGGAAAGCATTAATCACTTGGAAAGTAGGCAACCCTATATCAATGAAGAGATTTTGTTTCCAGAAAGATAAAAGGGAAAGAATTACTTATGGATATGATATGTAATAGATACATATACATACAAGAAACTGAGGGTGTTCATAATAGATAATTCTTCCCTCTAATATTTTACGCAATATGATCAACTCAAAGTAGAGAAGAGGGATGTGATTTAGGGATTGAGGTAGTAAAGGTTTGAAAGAAAGAGAAAAAGCAGCTTATCAAGGACACAAAATACATATAGGCAATATGTTCTGCTAAGACTATAGAACACAAATATGTAAAGATATCAACACAGGCAGAGGAACACAGGAGTTAAATTGTTGGGTTGATTTAAAGTTGAAAAATCACAAGGTTAGTGATGCAGAGCTATAAAGAAGCAAAGGAATGGAAGGAGTTGCCTGCCTAGGGAGCATTTATTCAGGAGAATTATGACATATAGAGGGGAAAAAAAAGAGAGTTGGGTTAATGGACTTGAGGAAAAAACTGAAAGAATCAGCAGATTCTTTAATTTTTAGAGCAAATTATATCTAGTCAACTCAAAGATAAGAAGCCATGTATTGGAGTTTAAGATTTCAGAGACTAAAAATTCTGTACAAGGAAAATATCAAATATATAGCTGTATGAAGGGGAGTTGAAACTTGCATTTTTAAGCATCTGTAGGCACCATGTTTGCCATTTTACATATGATTATTATACCAAGGATAAACAGCCACATGACTTTGCCAGTGCCACACAACTAATAAGTAGCAAAGCTGGGACATAGCTCTATCCTATGTAATTCTCAAGCATATACTTACTCTTCACATGACACTCCAGCTGCCCAATGAGAGAAGGTTGCCTGGGAAGAGTTGGGCAAAGATTACTCAAGTTGAGTCAGAACTCAGACTAGATGGTGGATGAGGTGACCCACATAGACATAGATAACTGCACTTAAATGGAAAAGTCCACTAACCAATTCTATAAACACTAAAATATATGTAGAAGTGATAATGAGTTTGATAAATCACAGTAACAAAGAGGGACTGGGGTAGTCCACTGTGACATCTGCTATAAGATGACACCATAATGATTTAAAAAATAATAGAGGAATGTTTATTATTGTTGCATAAAATCAATTTCATCATAAAATAGTTTGGTGAATACTAGGGTTCTTATGTGACCAGTCTTCCAGAGACACATAAAAAGCAAAGAGATTTTAATTTGGGGCAACTCTGGAACTGGTAGACTATTCAGTCCCTGCTTGTTGCAAAGAACACTGAATTTTAGGCATCCATCAAAAGAGTAAGTTTTATCCTCAGTTTAGCATGTTTCTTGTGTGTTCTTGCTTGCCAGTTTGGTGATAGGTCAAATTAAAAGCAATCTTAAACTATGGCCACATCATTACTCTTCAGTTTCCTAACCACTATCAATTGCTAGGGTATGCGTAGGTCAGAAAAGGGGCTGGAACAGTCAAAAATTATGACCTTCAAAAGAAGATAAATTTTTATACCACAAAGAAGTCACTTTATGGATGTTTTAGACAAGAGATAAGTGAATGAATGTCTGCTACCACCCCTGAAATTTATGATTCTTAGATGGTGGGAACATGATCAGACTTCACTCCAAACAATGGCAAGAGATAAGTTATCTTAGTTAATGGAAAAAGGCAGAGGAGTAGTGTTCTTTAAGGAGGTCAGATTTGTTTTTGAGGGAATATAGTTCTAGGGAATGAGGGAAAGGACAGGAAGATGGAAAATAAAAGAAAGATAAGTCTTAAAAAACAAAGAATAAAACAGTAAATGATAAAATTACTAGTGAATGTGAGAGACCCTGGAGGCTTATTATGTTGTAAGGTGATTACATAGATGGCAGAAAATAAAACAACGATGGTATGAACTAATTACAGTTTTGTCCCTGTACCTCTGATATAATGCAAATATGGTCTTTTGACTGAGCATAATATAATGAGACTAAATCTTTTTTATAAACATGGGCATACATATTTTGGAAAGGTTAAGATGATTATTTTTGCCCTTGATATCCAAAGCCATGATTTAAAACTCAAAGATCAATCATGATCTCACAATTATCTCAATTTTCCTTATAAACAATGAAATCTTTTGACAACCCATTCTTTGAACCAATTGTATGCTTTTCTGTTTACCATATCACTCCAAATGATAGTCCATAATTAAGTTTCACAGACCACACAAAAAGCATAGCAGATTTTCTTTTTTCTTGAATCACATATGCCTCTTTTAAAGTGAAAATAATGGCATGGATTGTTCTAGCATCCATGTACCAAGATTTGGAGAACAAGATCATTTCAATTCTCCCATTGCTCTTTGACAATTTACTTAACCTTCAAATATATCCCTTTTCAATGTTTATTTTTGTAGGCTAAACATTTTTCCTGGTTCAGGAGTATATTTTGTTTTTTATTTTATGTTTTTCTGTTCATCTGGGGTTTTGTTTATTGCTTGTTTGTTTTTTGTCAGTCATTAGATATTTCCATTATTCCTTAAATTACAATTTATTTTTATTTTCCTATATCTCTGTTATTATATTCTCTTTTATAGTATAATAATTTATATGTATGCTTCCAAAGCTAGAACTCCTTAAGAGTGGAAAACATGTTCCTGTCACCTTTATTTATATCTATTTCTAGGAGATAAACAATGGATACATCACAGATTTAATTTAATCTTATGTAATTTGAGTTTTTAGAAATTTAGTTCCTCCCTGGAAAGGAAATCAGCAAAAGAAGAAGATAAAGAATAGTGTATACAGAGGAAATAAAGGAATGGTAATGATATTTTAATTACCAGGAAGAGTTTGAAATATATACAGATGTTGAAAGAAGGAAAGAAAGAGAAATTATTGGAGATTTAATTTTCTGTCTCCCACAGTTTTTGACCATATTTTCAGTAAGTATTTCTACACTAAGCAAAACTGAGAAAGTACTCTCAGAAAAGTCCTTTAATTATAAGGAAATATATGCTTTCTCCAGCCAAACTAAAGGTTCTCAGAAAAAAGAAAAAATGTTGGATACTTAAGCCCAGCTCTTCTAGGATGAGAATTTAGAGAAGAAATCCTAGGATAAAACAGTTAAAGCCAAATTAAGGATTTGAAAGTCAATACCAAAATTATTGGTGGGATGTCTCTCACTTTCTACAAGGGAAGAAAAGTAATGAATATTAACCCATCTTTGGGTGAGGCAGCTAGGGACTTATAATAAAAACACATCAAGAAGTACCTGCAAGTCCCCAGAGGCTGAGGCAGAAGGATCACAAGTTCAAAGCCAGAATCTGCAACTTAGTTAAGGCCCTAGGCAACTTAGTGGGACCCTGTCTCAAAATTAAAAAAATTTTTAAAAGTGCTGGGGATGTGACTCAGTGATTAAGCACCCCTAGGTTAAATCTCAATATACCCCCCAAAAAAAGAAGTGCCTGCTAGTGATACTTCAATATGGAAACAAAAGCAGTCCTGCCCTCTTATTTGCTCCACTTCAGCTATGGTTGAAAATCAAGGGTCAGATGAGAAGCAGCAGGAAGACAGACTCCAAAAGTTTAGAAAGTTAGAAGCCCCAGATCAACAGGTCTACAGCAGCAACTGCAACAGTATTATGTGAATGACATTTGTCAGACATTATCTCCCTGGGAGTTATCAAAACAATGTTTAAAAGTAGGTAAAAAAAAAAAAAAAAAGTCTCTTACGATTGATTGGATATTTCAAAATAACTAGTAGAAAAGAGTTTGAATGTCACAATACAAAGAAATGATAGGTGGCTGAGGTGACAGGCCAATTATCCTGATCTGATCATCACATATTGTATACATGTATTAAGAAGTCACATCATATCTCATAAATATGTATAATTACTGAGGTCAACTAAAAATAAAAATATATATTTTTAAACTTTAAAAAGTCTTTTATTTACTGTGATAAAAGTTTACATATTGTTTGTGAGGTGAGTGAACTTTTGTTACCTTTCATGTATTAAAAAGTATTAACAACAAAACACCTAGCACACATGAGAGCCTGGGTTCCATCCTCAGGCACCACATAAAAATAAAATAAAGGTATTGTGTCTACCTACAACTAATATATATGTATATATATATGTATGTAATAAATATATGTAATATATATATTAAAAACGAAGCAGAAAAGAGTTTAAACAGTATTATCCTATCTCCCACCCTAGCCTTGCCAATTTAGTGATTATATACCTAATAAAAAGAAGGGTTTATATGAGTAATCATGACATGTATCACTAGATTGTAGATAACAAAATTACATAATTTGCTTTTTGTGTTTATGTAAGTAGATATTAAAAAACAGCTCCAGAATAAAAGATCCTAAGGTTTAAATTTATTCGCAAAATTATGTCATTTATCTGGTATGTGACATTCCAGGAATGATGTTTGCTTATAAAATTTGTATTGCATGTTATAACAGGAAAAGATTTCAAAATTCATGATTGTTTTTTTTTTCTCCTTCAGATGTACCACCAAGAAGACACAACAGAATGATATATATGTGGGTATGTGTATGCACTCTAAGTTTGTGAAATTTGGAGTGGAAGTGAAACACTTAAAATCCATAAGAAGTATTAGAATTAATGAGGATTCAGAAGTAGGAAGCACAGCACCAACCTGTCATAAACAAAGAAGCAAACAGTACATCCCTTTAGGCAGGCATCAAAGCATAACATTAGTAGGTATCAGAAACAAACTTTCTCAAGACTTAAAAGAAACATCATATCATATTTATAATTAATGGTCTTGGGTGGATCATAAATTATAGCAAAGTAATTGAATCATAGATCCTCATCTTCTGAAATGGAATTGAAACTTTGCCACCTGTACAACTAACTTAAAATAAACTTATATATCAGATATTCATTAATCAGCTTTAACATTTGTTCCTTCCCTCTTCTTTACAGGGAATGATTATGAAGTCCCTAACATGGTACATGCATGCCAACTAAAAGTGAGTTACTTAGAGTAGACATTATCTTGTCTCTCAGCACTCTACCTCCAATAAATATTCCTATCAGCCAGAGTTCAAATGACAGTTACTATTTTCTCAGATAGTTGGTCCATGGATGAGTGGAGCCTAAGAGGCAAACTCAAACATCACAGCTGGGTCAAATCTAGAAAATATTTAGTTCTTATATATTCTCTTTTGTGTATGTTAGTCTGTCCATTATATTTCTCATTGTGGGATATCCTATACATTTTATAGAAATTAAATTTACTGGCGATCCAAGATGGCGGCCTAGAGGGAGACTGCACCCCCGGTCGCTCCAGAACCCAGGAGTTAAGAAGGGGAGGCATTGAGAGACTCGGACTGAAGTGGAGCCACGGGTGAGTCTGCCCACTGGGTAAAGCTCGGCCCGGGTGGCAGGCCCAGATAGAGGTGGCTTATCGGAGCCGGGCAGGGCAGCTAGAGTCATCCACAGGCAGTCCTGCGCACTCCGGCCCCGCCCACACAGCCAGCTTCTCCAGGTTCTCGGAACGGAACTGGCCCGCTAGGGAGAGCCTGTCTGAACAGAGCACGCTCCGAGTCCCGGAGCTGCTGCAGTGCAGTGTACTCCTGCAAAGAACCAGCGGAGAGGCTCGATCTGCAGTCAGTCTCAGGGATAAGGTCAGGGCAGCCGGAGACCTCTTCAGGCGGCTCTGCCCACTCCGGCTGCGGGCTCTCTTCACGGGGCGATCCAAGATGGCGGCCTAGAGGGAGACTGCACCCCCGGTCGCTCCAGAACCCAGGAGTTAAGAAGGGGAGGCATTGAGAGACTCGGACTGAAGTGGAGCCACGGGTGAGTCTGCCCACTGGGTAAAGCTCGGCCCGGGTGGCAGGCCCAGATAGAGGTGGCTTATCGGAGCCGGGCAGGGCAGCTAGAGTCATCCACAGGCAGTCCTGCGCACTCCGGCCCCGCCCACACAGCCAGCTTCTCCAGGTTCTCGGAACGGAACTGGCCCGCTAGGGAGAGCCTGTCTGAACAGAGCACGCTCCGAGTCCCGGAGCCGCTGCAGTGCAGTGTACTCCTGCAAAGAACCAGCGGAGAGGCTCGATCTGCAGTCAGTCTCAGGGATAAGGTCAGGGCAGCCGGAGACCTCTTCAGGCGGCTCTGCCCACTCCGGCTGCGGGCTCTCTTCACGGGGCGATCCAAGAGGGCGGCCTAGAGGGAGACTGCACCCCCGGTCGCTCCAGAACCCAGGAGTTAAGAAGGGGAGGCATTGAGAGACTCGGACTGAAGTGGAGCCACGGGTGAGTCTGCCCACTGGGTAAAGCTCGGCCCGGGTGGCAGGCCCAGATAGAGGTGGCTTATCGGAGCCGGGCAGGGCAGCTAGAGTCATCCACAGGCAGTCCTGCGCACTCCGGCCCCGCCCACACAGCCAGCTTCTCCAGGTTCTCGGAACGGAACTGGCCCGCTAGGGAGAGCCTGTCTGAACAGAGCACGCTCCGAGTCCCGGAGCTGCTGCAGTGCAGTGTACTCCTGCAAAGAACCAGCGGAGAGGCTCGATCTGCAGTCAGTCTCAGGGATAAGGTCAGGGCAGCTGGAGACCTCTTCAGGCGGCTCTACCCACTCCGGCCGCGGGCTCTCTTCACGGGGCGATCCAAGATGGCGGCCTAGAGGGAGACTGCACCCCCGGTCGCTCCAGAACCCAGGAGTTAAGAAGGGGAGGCATTGAGAGACTCGGACTGAAGTGGAGCCACGGGTGAGTCTGCCCACTGGGTAAAGCTCAGCCCGGGTGGCAGGCCCAGATAGAGGTGGCTTAGCAGAGCCGGGCAGGGCAGCTTGAGTCTTCCCAAGGTAGTCTTCCACACTCCGGCAGTGGGCTCTTCCCACACGGCCAGCTGCACGGTGCAGGCCCACAGTGAGAGCATTTCCGCACAGAGCCAGTTCCAAAACGTGGAACCAGTAGGGGGCTAGGGGCAGTATTCTTCGAATGAGCTGCTTTATCAGATTCCTCCAAGACATCAGGCTACTGAAGGCTGGGAGGTGATACACTGGAAATCTAGTGGGACACTATAAGCCAATAGTGGAAAACTGCAATATCTCAAGGTCCCATTGACAACTGACCATTATGAGAAAACAAGGGAAGAAAATGTCCCAAACAAACCTAGATACTACATCAATAAAACCCAATGACAGCAGAGCAGAAGAAATGACAGAAAGGGAGTTCAGAATGTACGTAATTAAAACGATCAGGGAAGCTAATGAGGAGATGAAAGAGCAAATGCATGCATTGAAGGAGGAGATGAAAGAGCAAATGCAG
Organism: Sciurus carolinensis; assembly: GCF_902686445.1. NCBI lineage: Eukaryota > Metazoa > Chordata > Mammalia > Rodentia > Sciuridae > Sciurus > Sciurus carolinensis. The sequence continues at coordinate 119,078,697 of NC_062217.1, forward strand.
GCATTAAATGATCGCACCAATCAACAGTTAAAAGACCAAATACGGGAAGCAAGAGATCATTTCAATAAAGAGTTAGAGATACTGAAGAAAAACCAAACTGAAATCCTTGAAATGAAGGAAACAATAAACCAAGTTAAAAACTCCATAGAAAGCATAACCAATAGGATAGAACACCTGGAAGACAGAACCTCAGACATTGAAGACAAAATATTTAACCTTGAAAACAAAGTGGAACAAACAGAGAAGATGGTAAGAAATCATGAACAGAATCTCCAAGAACTATGGGATATCATGAAAAGGCCAAATTTGAGAATTATTGGGATTGAGGAAGGCTTAGAGAAACAAACCAAAGGAATGAACAATCTATTCAATGAAATAATAACAGAAAATTTCCCAAATCTGAAGAACGAAATGGAGAACCAAGTACAAGAGGCTTATAGAACTCCAAACATACAAAATTACAACAGACCCACACCAAGGCACATTATTATGAAAATACCTAACATACAAAATAAAGACAGAATTTTAAAGGCCGCGAGAGAAAAGAATCAAATTACATTCAGAGGGAAACCAATAAGAATATCAGCAGATTTTTCAATCCAGACCCTAAAAGCTAGAAGGGCCTGGAACAACATATACCAAGCCCTGAAAGAAAATGGATGCCAACCAAGAATCTTATACCCAGCAAAACTTACCTTCAAATTTGACGATGAAATAAGATCCTTCCATAATAAACAAAAGCTAAAGGAATTTACAAAAAGAAAGCCAGCATTACAGAACATTCTCAGCAAAATATTCCATGAGGAAGAGATGAAAAACAACGATGCAAATCAGCAACAGGAGGCGCTAGCCTAAAGGAATAGCCAAATAAAGGAGAAACCAAATCATGTCAAAAACAAATATGAGTCAATTGACTGGGAATACAAATCATATCACAATAATAACCCTGAATGTTAATGGCCTGAATTCATCAATCAAAAGACACAGACTGGCAGATTGGATTAAAAAGAAAAATCCAACAATATGCTGCCTGCAAGAGACACATCTCATAGAAAGAGACACCCATAGACTAAAGGTGAAAGGATGGGGAAAAACATACCATGCACACGGACACAGCAAAAAAGCTGGAGTATCCATCCTCATCTCAGATAATGTGGACTTCAAACCAAAACTAGTCAGAAGGGATAAAGAAGGACATTACATGCTGCTTAAGGGAAGCATAAATCAGCAAGACATAACAATCATAAATATCTATGCCCCGAACATTGGCTCACCCACGTACGTCAAACAAATCCTTCTCAATTCCAGAAATCAAATAGACCACAACACAATAATACTAGGTGATTTTAACACACCTCTCTCACCACTGGATAGATCGTCCAAACAAAAATTGAATAAAGAAACTATAGATCTCAACAACACAATCAGCAATTTAGACTTAACGGACATATATAGAATATACCATCCAACAAAGAATGAATACACTTTCTTCTCAGCAGCACATGGATCCTTCTCTAAAATAGACCATATTTTATGCCACAAAGCTACTGTTAGTAAATACAAGAAGATAGAGATACTACCTTGTACTCTATCAGATCATAATGGATTGAAATTAGAAATAAATGACAGAATAAAAAACAGAAACTTCTCCAATACCTGGAGACTAAATAATACACTATTATATGATGAATGGATAACAGAAGACATCAGGAGGGAAATAAAAAAATTCTTAGAAGTAAACGAGAACAAAGACACATCATATCAAAATCTCTGGGACACTATGAAAGCAGTACTTAGAGGAAGATTTATTTCATGGGGTGCATTCAAAAAAAGAAGTAGAAATCAACAAATAAACGAGTTAACACTACAGCTCAAAGCACTAGAAAAAGAAGAGCAGTCCAATACCAAAAGTAGTAGAAGACAGGAAATAGTTAAAATCAGAGCCGAAATCAACGAAATCGAAACAAAAGAAACAATCGGAAAAATTAATAAAATAAATAGTTGGTTCTTTGAAAAAATAAATAAAATTGATAAACCCTTAGCCACACTAACAAAGAGAAAGAGGGAGAAAACTCAAATTACTAAAATTCGGAATGAACAAGGAAACATCACAACAGACACGAGTGAAATACAAAACATAATTAGAAGCTATTTCGAAAATCTATACTCCAACAAAACAGAAAACCTTGAAGACATCAACAAATTTCTAGAGACATATGAACTACCTAAACTGAACGAGGAGGACATACACAACTTAAATAAACCAATTTCAAGCAATGAAATAGAAGAGGTCATCAAAAGCCTACCAACAAAGAAAAGTCCAGGACCAGATGGGTTCTCAGCCGAGTTCTATAAAACCTTTAAAGAAGAGCTCATTCCAATACTCCTCAAACTATTCCATGAAATAGAAGAGGAGGGAACCCTACCAAACTCGTTCTATGAAGCCAATATCACCCTGATACCTAAACCAGACAGAGACACATCAAGGAAAGAAAATTTCAGACCAATATCCTTAATGAACATCGATGCAAAAATTCTCAACAAAATTTTAGCAAATCGCATACAAATATATATTAAAAAGATAGTGCACCACGATCAAGTGGGTTTTATCCCAGGGATGCAAGGTTGGTTCAACATTCGGAAATCAATAAATGTCATTCACCATATCAACAGACTTAAAGTTAAGAATCACATGATTATTTCAATAGATGCAGAAAAAGCATTTGATAAAATACAGCATCCCTTCATGCTCAAAACACTAGAAAAAATTGGGGTAATGGGAACATTCCTAAACATTATAAAGGCCATCTACGCTAAGCCCATGGCTAATATCATTCTAAATGGTGAAAAACTGAAAGCGTTCCCCCTAAAAACTGGAACAAGGCAGGGATGCCCTCTTTCACCGCTTCTATTCAACATCGTCCTTGAGACTCTAGCCAGAGCAATCAGACAAACCAAAGAAATTAAAGGGATACGAATAGGAAAAGAAGAACTCAAACTATCCCTGTTCGCTGATGACATGATTATATATTTAGAGGAACCTGGAAATTCCACCAGAAAACTTTTAGAACTCATAAGTGAATTCAGTAAAGTAGCAGGTTACAAGATCAATGCTCATAAATCCAATGCATTTTTATACATAAGTGATGAATCTTCAGAAAGAGAAATTAGGAAAACTACCCCATTCACAATAGCATCGAAAAAAATAAAATACTTGGGAATCAATCTCACAAAAGAGGTGAAAGACCTCTACAATGAGAACTACAGAACACTAAAGAAAGAAATTCAAGAAAACCTTAGAAGATGGAAAGATCTCCCATGTTCCTGGATAGGCAGAATTAATATCGTCAAAATGGCTATACTACCTAAAGTTCTATACAGATTCAATGCAATTCCAATTAAAATCCCAATGATGTACCTCGCAGAAATAGAGCAAGCAATTATGAAATTCATCTGGAAGAATAAAAAACCTAGAATAGCTAAAGCAATCCTCAGTAGCAAGAGCGAAGCAGGGGGTATTGCAATACCAGATCTTCAACTCTACTACAAAGCAATAGTAACAAAAACGGCATGGTATTGGTACCAAAATAGACAGGTAGATCAATGGTACAGAATAGAGGACATGGACACAAACCCAAATAAATACAATTTTCTCATACTAGACAAAGGTTCCAACAATATGCAATGGAGAAAAGATAGCCTCTTCAACAAATGGTGCTGGGAAAACTGGAAAACTATATGCAATAGAATGAAACTAAACCCCTATCTCTCACCCTACACAAAACTCAACTCAAAATGGATCAAAGACCTCGGAATCAGACCAGAGACCCTGCATCTTATAGAAGAAAAAGTAGGTCCAAATCTTCAACTTGTTGGCTCAGGATCAGATTTCCTTAACAGGACTCCCATAGCACAAGAAATAAAAGCAAGAATAAACAACTGGGATAGATTCAAACTAAAAAGCTTTCTCTCAGCAAAGGAAACTATCAGAAATGTGAAGAGAGAGCCTACAGAGTGGGAGAATATCTTTGCCAACCATACCTCAGATAGAGCGCTAATTTCCAGAATCTATAAAGAACTCAAAAAACTCTACACGAAGAATACAAATAATCCAATCAACAAATGGGCTAAGGAAATGAACAGACACTTCACAGAAGAAGATGTACAAGTAATCACCAGATATATGAAAAAATGTTCAACATCCCTAGTAATAAGGGAAATGCAAATCAAAACCACCCTAAGATTTCATCTCACCCCAATTAGAATGGCGATTATCAAGAATACAAGCAACAATAGGTGTTGGCGAGGATGTGGTGAAAAAGGAACACTCATACATTGCTGGTGGGGTTGCAAATTAGTGCAACCACTCTGGAAAGCAGTGTGGAGATTCCTCAGAAAGCTTGGAATGGAAACACCATTTGACCCAGCTATCCCACTCCTTGGCCTATACCCAAAGGACTTAAAATCAGCATACTACAGAGATACAGCCACATCAATGTTCATTGCTGCTCAATTCACCATAGCCAGATTGTGGAACCAACCTAGATGCCCTTCAGTTGATGAATGGATAAAGAAACTGTGGCATATTTATACAATGGAATATTACTCCGCAATGAAGAATGATAAAATTATGGCATTTGTAGGCAAATGGTCGAAATTGGAGAATATCATGCTAAGTGAGATAAGCCAATCTCAAAAAACTAAAGGACGAATGATCTCGCTGATAAGCGGATGAGGACATATAATGGGGGGTGGGACGGGCTAGCAGTAGGTTTAGGGTTAGGTTTAGAGTTAGGCTAAGGAGAGCAGTAAGAATGAAGGAAAGAAGGACTGTGTAGAGGGAAAAGAGGGGTGGGAGGGGTGGGAGGGGTGGGGGGGAGGGGAAAAAATATAATAAACATCATTACCCTATGTAAACGTAAAAAAAATAAAAAAAAAAAAAAAAAAAAAAAAAAAAAAAATAAAATACTAAGATTCTTAAAAAAAAAAAAAAAAAAAAAAAAAAAAAAAAAAAAAAAGAAAGGTGGTGTAAACTTTTTGGTATACATTTATCATTTGTGAATATTGGCTCTCAATTGAAACTATTTTGCTGTTACCAAAGCATGTATTTTTGATCAGGGATTTCTGCATTTAGAACAGGCATGAGGATCTGAAAAGCACCTGATGCTCTGATGTTGAAGATAGTTTGAAATTACAATAAAGATTTGACAAATTATAAAAAAAAAAAAAAAAAAAAAAAAAAAAAAAAAAAAAAGAAATTAAATTTACTAAGTTATTCATCTGTAGGAATAGAGAGAGTGGACAAGGAACTTTCAAGCGATTTTTCTTAGAGACCAGAGATGAACTTTGATATATTTAGTTGGCATATCTGTTTAATATGAATATGAAATAACAAAATTATACTCAAATTTTTCAGGTATAATAAAAAACTAGAATATGAAAATAAAGGGTATATATTAATGTTATTTTAAAATTTGATATTATGAGACTTCACAATATCTTGAGTTCAATCTAAAAATGGAATGACTATAAAAGGTAAATCAATATTTTAATGGATTCTGAAATAAGAGGGCAGATAATGTTATAATCACTATGTTTATAAAACTCAAAACCATTATGGTACAGAATTTAAAAGATCAGAAAAAAATCAATACTTTAGCTTTTGTCCCAATAGAAAGCTTCCATTAACTGAAAGGGAAATCTCTGAGAAAATTATTAATTTTTCCTGATGAACATTATGAGATTTCCAAGTCCTCATTAGACAGTCAAGACTTTGATCTGTTTATAACAGTGCTCTCTTTAATTCTTTGAACAATATTTTCAGAGGCCTCAAAGTGGGACTATATTAGGAAAATCTTTTACTAAAGAGCTGAATTGTTGGGATTTTTTAAATTTCTTACCTTTGAAATCATTCCTTATTCCTTGGCCACTAGACAAAACATATCTATACCTGTTCATTCTAAATGCTATTGTAATTAGCCATGAAAAGAAATTGTCTTAAAATTATTAAACTTGGGGCTATGGTTGTAGCTCAGTGGTAGAGCACTTGCCTAAGCCTGTGTAAGACACTGAGTTCAATCCTCAGCACCACATAAAAATAAATATAATAAAGATATAGAAAAGATATTTAAAAACTCATCACTTCTCCACACAATGGTTTTGATTACAAGATATCAATTATGTAAAATACCTTTTGAGTGTCGTAGTTAATGATACATCTAAAAATTTAAATCCATCTGAAAATTTATACAAATTGCCAGTATTCATAGTTATTTTGTTTTAGGATTAATAATCCAGGTCTATCATGGAATAATCATTCAATTTGTGTTAATAATTATATACAACTGGTTTATAAATCATTGACATATAACACAGATGTTATGTGTGTATATATGTGTATATATGACTAATATATATTACATATAACAATATAATGTATGTCATATGTATGTATTATATATATTTATTACATATACATATCACATCATATACTCATGTATTATATATTA
>NC_062217.1:119385405-119472905 GCF_902686445.1 Sciurus carolinensis
CTAGATAGGCATTTGATCTCTGGTACATCAATTAAAAATCTATAATTTCAAAGACAAACACACATGCACACTTTTTATTAAGTTGGAGGAAGGATGTATTTGTCTGCTCAGGCTGCCATAACAAGATACCACAGACTGACTACTTCATACAAGACATTGATTTTCTCATGGTTTTGGAGGCTGGGAGTATAAGACAAGATGCCCACTGGGTAGTTTCTTGTGAGGCCTGTCTCCTTAGTTTGCAAAACTTCTCACTATGTCTTTACACAGACTTTTCTCTGTGTACAAGCACAGAGAGTCAGAATTCTGGAGTCTCTTCCTCTTCCTAAAAGGACATAAATCTTATTAGATTAGGGCCCCATCCTTATGACCTCATTGAACATTAATATCTCATTAAGGACCTGTCTCCAAATATAGTCACACTAGGGGTTAGTGCTTATACATAGGCATTTTGGGGTACACAGTTCAGTATACAGAAGGGTAGTTTTTTTTTTCTTTAAATTACCAATATAATTTAATGAGCCTTTTAGGTTATGTAAAGATATATCTGGAGCCTAGTCTTCAATAGGAAGTGATAGCTAATTGTTCTGCATAATAAAGTACTATAATAGGCAGAACATGGATATCTAATGTCCATATTAGGTAGCTATATTTGATGTTATGCCATATCTTTTTCTGTCATCATTAATATTCAGTAAAATTCTATTAGAGATATTTGTTAGGGAGTTTGGAGAATAATGAAGGGGAGGATGACCACACATTGGGTGAGCATTAATAAAAAGCAGAACATCTACAGAAGGCAAAATGGTAAACAGGAATTGAGGCTTCTGTTAGAGGTGTCCAAGGTTGTGTAAAGCTTCTGAGAATCCTTGAAAATCCTGAAAAGCATGTGTGATGAAGGTTTCAGTCACAGTATCTGGATATTAAAAAAAAGGATGACTCCAGATGGCTTATAGGCTCCAGGCTTATGCAGTTTATAATAGTTAAGCACTTTTATCATATAATAATGTCTTTACTGCATGTATTATTTGTTTATTTTGTCATACTTCCAATTTCTATTTAGTTTATTGAAGTATATTACAGAAGTACAATGTTGGAAGAAAGTACCCAAGTCTATAAGACAGACATTGTCTAGGAGGAAAGAGACATGTGTGAGCAAATGATTACAACACATTGTCATAATTAAGTAATATATGCATCTGTAGCAGCAGGACAAAGGAAGACCTAATGAACTCCATTCGGGGAAAGGGTCATGATGAATTTTACAGAGGATAGCTCTTAATTTACATTTTAAAGGTAGATATGACAGAGGAGAAAGCATAATTCTAAGGATATAGTGATTAGTGTATATGTAAAAACACATATATGAAATAAAAAGGAAAGTTCAGGAAGTAAAAGTAGTTCAGTGCACTATAATGTAGGCTGTTTGTAAATGAGACTTTCCTCAGAATTTGTGAGTTCTTCACCAGTCAGAATAGAAATTTGATCTCTGGTATGTTAAAACAAAATCTCTAATTTCAAAGACATACACATACTCAGTCGAATGGCAGTCTCAAGAATACAAGCCATAATAAATGCTGGAGAGGATGTGGAGAAAAAGGAAAACGTTTACACTGTTGGTGGAATTATAAAGTACTACAACCACTGTAGAAATAAGTATGGAATTTCCTTGAAAGACTAGGCATAGAAACATCATAGGACCCAGCTATACCACTCCTTGGTATTTATCCTAAAGAATTAAAGTTAGTGATATATGCATACCGTGTTTATAGCAGCACAATTCACAATAGTCAAACTATGGCAGCAGACTAGGTATCCATCAGTAGATTAATAGATAAAAAAAATGTGGTATATATACACAATGGAGTTTTATTCAGCCATAAAAAATAAAATTATATCATTTTCCAGGAAAATGAGTGGAACTTGAGACCATTATATTAAGTAAAATAAGACAAATTCAGGTCAAAGGTTGTATGTTTTCTCTTATATATGGAAGCTACAGAGGAAAAGGAAAATAAAATTGGGGGGAATCTCATGGGACTCAAAGGGTGATCACTAGAGGAAAGGGTCCAGCAGGTAGGATTAAGGAAGGGAAGCGAGAAGTGTAATTAAAAATTTAAGAGTAAAATTTAAGAATAATTTAAAAAATGTGGAAAGAAAAAAATTTGTGAGTTCTCTTCTGAGCAAGTACATGTGGTATGTATTTCACATATCTGCTGCAGTGACTAGCCACAAGTACATAACTAAGTAATCATTGCATTATGTGATGATTTTGGAAAGGTATTCTTATTGTGAGGATATAATTTTAGGTATGAAATTTTATTTAGGAGGGATGCAAGTTTGTTATTGTGCCTTGGCAGAGTTTATAAAAGACAAAAAAGCAATGGTTTCCGTCATTGGTCTCCATATTTTATAGCTGATGATCATTTTATACTTGTAGCAAATATTCTCATTTTCTTTGCAGAAAGACCCTACCTAGAGCAGTGCCTGACCCTTAATAGAAACATATTATATATTTTCATTGGTTAATAAAACTTCCATCTCACAGAGACAAAAGAGTACAAAATTAAGGCCAAGATTTACATTACCTCATTTTCCTTTGCTTAGATGAAGGCATTTTTGCAAAAAACTTCTACTTTTGCTTTTCCCTTCATTTTGTCTTTCTTGTCCCAAACTCCAGTTTCCTCTTTCTTATTGTCTCAAAAAGAAGGATTTGTAAGTCTTGTTAGGAAAATAAAATTTTTTTTCAGTTGCCAAAGTCTTAAATGGAATTATTTTTTGTGTGTGTATAACAGATTTTCAGAAGTGGAATTTGTGATTGGGAATGAATTCCTGAAGCCATAGAGTTAAAGCTATAGATGTTTATCTAGCACCATTGCTTCAGTAGAAGTTTAAGCCCTTGGAATTAGTATTCTACTTCATAATGGATGCCTGCTATGTGAGCTTAGTACATATTCTTATTATATTCTGATCTTCTGAGAGGAATGAAAACTTTTTTTGTGCAGTGATTTTCAACCAGGGTTAATTGTGCCCTCAAAGGAATGTTTGGCAATGTTGAGAAACACTTTTGGTTGTTTCACTGTGGTGAGGGGATGAGGGGAGTGTTACTGCATCCAATGAGTGGAGGATAGTCAGCAGAAAACATCCTGTGATGCAAAGAATAGACCCCATAACAAAGAATAATTATTTTAGGCAAAAAGTCTTAACACAGACTTTTTTTTCTGACTCCATGAGTCAATAGTCCTGGAGTTGAGGAATATCATGTTAAAGTAACAGATTTTGTTTTGTTCTATTATTAGCTTACTGGATGGTTCTTGTATTTAGCACCAGGAAGAATCTGATGCTAGGGTTGGTTCTGTCATAAGCTACAGTCTGATTGGGGTGTGTGTGTGTGTGTGTGTGTGTGTGTGTGTGTAGCAAGCTTGACAGATAATACAAGTTCTAGTCTGTTGGATAAGGAGGAGTCATTTGATATGGCAGTCTGCTTGTCTAGACAAACTCCAAATGATCTCTTAAGTACGTAATATGCCTGTGCCTTTAAAACATGCATTCAACTGTGTATTTACCTGAAAGACTGGGTTGACTTTGAGAAGTTGCTTAAAAATCTTTCCTTAAACATATGTATGTTTCACAGAGAGTGAATACAGCAGCTTTAAAAGGATTAAATTGATTTCAATTTTAGGAGGACTACTGTGTCCTTCATGAGAGATCCTTGAGTTTCTATTATTTAATTTACATATTTTTGAGGAATGTTAGGACTTAGAAAGAAACTTGAAAGGAAGGGTAAAAATCAGGAATTCAGAAAGATTTTTAGGATATAATGAATAGCATAATAGTACTCTACATCTCTTTCTTCTTTTAACAATGTTCATTCTCATGCAGTTTTTTAGTGCAGGGATTTTTAAAGGTTTAAGTGACCAGAAAAAATGACTTCTTATTTTTTCTCCCTTTTTCTTTTTTGGTCTTAGAGTTTCTAGCTCACAAATGTTCAGAAAATTAGCACTGGTCCCAAATATACTCTTCTAACCCATCCTTTTTCCAAGCTATGTAGACAAAAGATAAAAGCAGTTGCCTCAAAGCAATGAACTTCAACTTCCTTATACAAATACAAATTTCCCTCAAAGCAAATGAAAATAGAAGTTATAATACAATTTATTTCCTCACTCATGTAACTATCCAGTGATTGTATTCCTGGTTGCCATGCAGATTTCATCCACCTGGTGGTTCAGGAATCCAGGAATAAATCATTTTATTTCATCATGTGGCCTCCTCTGTATCATTTGCCTCTAACAAGTAGAAGGAGAAAGAGGAAAAAAAATTTACTACTGTCTTCTTAAGAACCTCAGCAGAAAATGGCACATGTCAATTCTGTTCCCACTTTTGTTGAGAACAAATATAAAGCTTTCTTCGGAAGCACTGCATTATCAAGTTCCTCAGGCTACTGAAGGCTGGGAGGTGATATACTGGAAATCTACAAGGACACTATAAGCGCATAGAGGAAATCTGCAATATCTCAGAGTCCCACTGACATCTGACCAATATGAGAAAAAAAGGGAAGAAAATGTCCCAAATAAACCTAGATACTATATCAATAAAACCCAATGAGAGCACAGCAGAAGAAATGTCAGAAAGGGAGTTCAGAACGTACATAATTAAAACAATCAGGGAAGCAAACGAGGAGATGAAAGAGCAAATGCAGGCATTGAAGGAAGAGATGAAAGAGCAAATGCAGGTTTTAAATGATCGCATCAATCGACAGTTAGAAGAGCAAATACGGGAAGCAAAAGATCATTTCCATAAAGAGTTAGAGATACTGAAAAGAAAAACAAACATAAATCCTTGAAATGAAGGAAAAAATAAACCAAGTTAAAAACTCCATAGGAAGCATAACCAATAGGATAGAACACTTGGAAGACAGAACCTCAGACAATGAAAACAAAATATTTAATCTTGAAAACAAAGTTGACCAAACAGAGAAGATGGTAAGAAATCATGAACAGAATCTACAAGAATTATGGGATATCATGAAAAGGCCAAATGTAAGAATTATTGGGATTGAGGAAGGCTTAGAGAAACACACCAAAGGAATGAACAATCTATTCAATGAAATAATATCAGAAAATTTCCCAAATCTGAAGAATGAAATGGAAAACCAGGTACTAGAGGCTTATAGGACTCCAAATGTACAAAATTAAAACAGACCCACACCAAGGCACATTAATATGAAAATTCCTAACATACAAAATAAAGAGAATTTTAAAGGCTGCAAGAGAAAATAATCAAATTACATTCAGAGGGAAACCAAGAAGAATATCAGCAGATCTTTCAATCCAGACGCTGAAAGCTAGAAGGGCCAGGAACAACATTTACTAAGCCCTGAAAGAAAACGGATGCCAACCAAGAATCTTATACCCAGCAAAACTTACTGTCAGATTTGACAACGAAGTAAAATCCTTCCCTGATAACAAAAGCTAAAAGAATTTACAAAAAGAAAGCCGGCGTTACAGAATATTCTCAGCAAAATATTCCATGAGGAAGAGATGAAAAACAACGATGCAAATCAGCAACGGGAGCAACTAGCCTAAAGGAATAGCCAAATAAAGGAGAAACCAAATCATGTCAAAAAACAAAAATGAGTCAAATGACTGGGAATACAAATCATATCACAATAATAACCCTAAATGTTAATGGCCTGAACTCATCAATCAAAAGACATAGACTGGCAGATTGGATTAAAAAGAAAAATCCAACAATATGCTGCCTACAAGAGACTCATCTCATAGAAAGAGGTACCCACAGACTAAAGGTGAAAGGATGGGGAAAAACATACCATGCACACAGACACAGCAAAAAAGCTGGAGTATCCATCCTCATTTCAGATAACGTGGACTTCAAGTCAAAACTAGTCAGAAGGGATAAAGAGGGACATTACCTACTGCTTAAGGGAACCATAAATCAGCAAGACATAACAATCATAAATATCTATGCCCCAAACATTGGCTCATCCACCAGACAAATCCTTCTCAACTCCAGAAATCAAATAGAACACAACACAATAATATTAGGTGATTTTAACACACCTCTCTCACCACTGGACAGATCTTCCAAACAAAAATTGAATAAAGAAACCGTAGATCTCAATAACACAATCAACAATTTAGACTTAACCCACATATATAGAATATATCATCCAACAAAAACAAATACACTTTCTTCTCAGCAGCACATGGATCCTTCTCTAAAATAGACCATATTTTATGCCACAAAGCTACTGTTAGCAAATACAAGAAGATAGAGATACTACCTTGTATTCTATCAGATCATAATGGATTGAAATTAGAAATAAATGACAGAATAAAAAACAGAAACTTCTCCAATACCCGGAGATTGAATAATAAGCTATTATATGATGAATGGAGAACAGAAGACATCAGGAGGGAAATAAAAAAATTCTTAGAAGTAAACGAGAACAAAGACACATCATATCAAAATCTCTGGGACACTATGAAAGCAGTACTTAGAGGAAGATTTATTTCATGGATCGCATTCAACAAAAGAAGAAAAAATCAACAAATAAACGACTTAACACTACAGCTCAAAGCCCTAGAAAAAGAAGAGCAGACCAACACCAAAAGTAGTAGAAGACAGGAAATAGTTAAAATAAGAGCTGAAATCAACGAAATAGAAACAAAAGAAACAATCGAAAAAGTTAACAAAATAAAGAGTTGGTTCTTTGAAAACATAAACAAAATTGATAAACCCTTAGCCAAACTAACAAAGAGAAAGAGAGAGAAAACTCAAATTACTAAAATTTGGAATGAACAAGGAAATATCACGACAGGAGTGAAATACAAAACATAATTAGAAGCTATTTTGAAAATCTATACTCCAACAAAACAGAATACCTCGAAGACATCAACAAGTTTCTGGAGACATATGAATTACCTAAACTGAACCAGGAGGACATACACAACTTAAATAAATCAATTTCAAGCAATGAAATAGAAGAAGTCATCAAAAGCCTACCAACAAATAAAAGTCTGGGACCAGATGGGTTCTCAGCCGAGTTCTACAAAACCTTTAAAGAAGAGCTCATTCCAATACTCCTCAAAGTATTCCATGAAATAGAAGAAGAGGAAACCCTCCCAAACTCATTCTATGAAGCGAATATCACCCTGATACCTAAACCAGACAGAGACACATCGAGGTAAGAAAATTTCAGACCAATATCCTTAATGAACATTGACACAAAAATTCTCAACAAAATTTTAGCAAATTGCATACAAAAATATATTAAAAAGATAGTGCACCACGATCAAGTGGGTTTTATCCCAGGGATACAAGGTTGGTTCAACATCCAGAAATCAATAAATGTCATTCACCATATCAACAGACTTAAAGTGAAGAATCACATGATTATTTCAATAGATGCAGAAAAAGCATTTGATAAAATACAGCGTCCCTTCATGCTCAAAACCCCAGAAAAAATAGGGATAGTGGGAACATTCCTGAACATTGTAAAGGTCATCTACGCTAAGCCCATGGCCAATATCATTCCAAATGGTGAAAAATGAAAGTATTTCCCCTAAAAACTGGAAAAGGCAGTGATGCCCTCTCTCACCACTTCTATTCAACACCGTCCTTGAAACTCTAGCCAGAGCAACTAGACAAACCAAAGAAATTAAAGGGATACAAATAGGAAAAGAAGAACTCAAAGTATCCCTGTTCACTGATGACATGATTATATATTTAGAGGAACCCAGAAATTCCACCAGAAAACTTTTAGAACTCATAAGTGAATTCAGTAAAGTAGCAGGTTACAAGATCAATGCTCATAAATCCAATGCATTCTTATACATAAGTGATGAATCTTCAGAAAGAGAAGTTAGGAAAACTACCCCATTCACAATCACCTCTAAAAAAATAAAATACTTGGGAATCAATCTCACAAAAGAGGTGAAAGACCTCTACAATGAAAACTACAGAACACTAAAGAAAGAAATTAAAGAAAATCTTAGAAGATGTAAAGATCTCCCATGTTCTTGGATAGGCAGAATTAATATTGTCAAAATGGCCATACTACCAAAAGTGCTATACAGATTCAATGCAATTCCAATTAAAATCCCAATGACGTACCTTACAGAAATAGAGCAAGCAATCATGAAATTCATCTGGAAGAATAAGAAACCCAGAATAGCTAAAGCATCCTTAGCAGAAACAGCGAAGCAGGGGGTATCACAATACCAGATCTTCAACTCTACTACAAAGCAATAGTAACAAAAACGGCAAGGTATTGGTATCAAAATAGACAGGTAGATCAATGGTACAGAATAGAGGACATGGACACAAACCCAAATAAATACAATTTTCTCATACTAGACAAAGGGGCCAAAAATATGCAATGGAGAAAAGATAGCCTCTTCAACAAATGGTGCTTGGAAAACTGGAAATCCATATGCAACAGAATGAAATTAAACCCCTATCTCTCACCCTGCACAAAACTCAACTCAAAATGGATCAAGGACCTCAGAATCAGACCAGAGACCCTGCATCTTATAGAAGAAAAAGTAGGTCCAAATCTTCAACATGTTGGCTTAGGATCAGACTTCTTTAACAGGACTCCCATAGCACAAGAAATAAAAGCAAGAATCAACAACTGGGATAGATTCAAACTAAATAGCTTTCTCTCAGCAAAAGAAACTATCAGGAGTGTGAAGAGAGAGCCTACAGAGTGGGAGAATATCTTTGCCACTCATACTTCAGATCGAGCACTGATTTCCCGAATCTATAAAGAACTCAAAAACTCTACACCAAGAATACAAATAATCCAATCAACAAATGGGCTAAGGAAATGAACAGACACTTCACAGAAGATCTATAAGCAATCAACAGATATATGAAAAAATGTTCAACATCCCTAGTAATAAGAGAAATGCAAATCAAAACTGCCCTAAGATTCCATCTCACCCCAATTAGAATGGCAATTATCAAGAATACAAGCAACAATAGGTGTTGGCGAGGGTGTGGGGGGAAAAGTACACTCATACATTGCTGGTGGGGTTGCAAATTAGTGCAGCCACTCTGGAAAGCAGTATGGAGATTCCTTAGAAAGCTTGGAATGGAACCACCATTTGACCCAGCTATCCCACTCCTTGGCCTATACCCAAAGGACTCAAAATCAGTATACTACAGAGATACAGCCACATCAATGTTCATAGCTGCTCAATTCACAATAGCCAGATTGTGGAACCAACCTAGATGTCCTTCAGTTGACGAATGGATAAAGAAACTGTGGTGTATATATAATGGAATATTACTCTGCCATGAAGAATGATAAAATTATGGCATTTGCAGGCAAATGGATGAAATTGGAGAATATCATGCTAAGTGAGATAAGCCAATCTCAAAAAAACCAAAGGTCGAATGATCTCGCTGATAAGTGGATGATGACACATAATGGGGGGTGGGAGGGGTTAGGGTTAGGGTTAGGGTTAGGGTTAGGGAGGAGGGCAAGAATGGAGGAAGGAAGGACTGTATATAGGGAAAAGAGGGGTGGCAGGGGTGGGGGGGAAGGGAAAAATAACCGAATGAATCAAACAACATTACCCTATGTAAATTTATGATTACACAAAAGGTACGCCTTTACTCCATGCACAGAGATACAACATGTATCCCATTTGTTTACAATAAAAATAAATAAATAAACAGAAGACAACTGTATTGATAAGGAGGGCCCAGACTAGGGGGATGACCATACAACTGTAGTCATTAAATCCAAGCATTTCCTATGTTTTACTGATTACCCAGAAATGATATCATATTTTCTATGTGGAGTTTATCTGAAGTTGAAATAAAGATGGAAACTTGGCCCATCAGATGAAAACACTCTAATGACTTCTGGCTGTGTTGACCAATTTTGGCCATGGCAAGATCAGCAGTACCTGAGTCAGGTGGTAGCATGGTAAAAGTCAGACCTGAGTATGAGAGAAATTAGTCCCAATTTTACTTTCTCATACTTGGCTTTTTGTTTTCTACAAGCAACAGGTGTCAATCTTCCCTTGGAACAGGAATTTGTGGCTTCTCTGTAGTACTTCCAGAAGCAAAGGCTAACGGCAGACCTAGCCAAAACCACAAGAAACATAAAAGACCCTGGCTTTGATTGAACCACTCAGAAAAGTCCTCTTTCAAATAAAGCAATGAGAGGTCTCTTCTTTTGAAAGCCAACTGTGATTACCCAATAGGAAATACTTTTTGTTGGTTTTCTTTTGTTTTAGTGGGAACAGTAGTTTTCCCTACAGGAATATCAATAATGCCATACCTTCTGTTATTTAAAAATCCTAATTTGACTCCTGTTATGTAATAAAGCTGCTAAAAAGCATCTCTAACTTCAGAGAATTTTCAAAGGCAATTCATTTGTAACAATTTCAGATGCAAAGTCAAAAGTGTTGATTTTTGTAGCAATGACACATTTGGATGGTTGTCAAAAGCAATTTTCTCCTAATTCGCTAACATATTTCATTTGTGGAACTGCCCATGCCCTGTGAAAAAGAGTCTCCTCTAACCAGAAATGCATGTAGGCTCTCTGGATGAAACTGAAATTTGCTTCTATAGTCAAGATCTTTTTGTAGTTTGCACCTCACATATGATAAATATGATAAATATAATGCTTACCTGGATTTTGATCTTTACCTCCTTCCTTCACCATATGGGCTCATGATCCCCCACTTTTCCCCTAGTCTTCAATTCCATTAGATAATTCTAGTTTTGTTGAGAGTCAAGACATTTCACCACTACTCTTGCTTTACTGTATATTCCTAATTCCTGCCTTCTTGCTTGATTTCTGACCTGTGACTTAATTTCAACATATCATGTATGTACATACACTGTTTCTACTTCCCTCCCATACATTCATAGGCTCCCAAGTTTAATTTTTATTAGCCTGTTTTCTTATTTGTAGTATAAGGAAAGTAATAAAAATACTGTAAAGTAGTTCGAGAATTAAATGAAAAATAATTAATAATTAATATGACCTGAGGCAGAGAAAGTACTAAATAAATTGTTAGTTGTACCATATTTGTATCTGGGTAACAGAGCTTTATCTTTTGATTTTGTTCTACATACACAGAAATAGATAATAACCATTTTCCACCATAAGGAAAATTTTCCTTTTTTTATGTACAAAGGATTGAGTCCCTTTTTTCTCTTCTAACGATTAATTTCAATTTTTTCAATGAATCATGTTTTCTCAACCTTCCATCATTTTTACTACATCCTTCTAAGTTCTTTAATTCTCATTGCATTAAAAAAGAATACCTGTGCTAACTTCCAATAATATTGATACTAAATTCAAAAGGCACTTAGAAAACCCATCCTCCCAAAGATTATCTGGATTCCCCAATTGTGTGATGTGGTCTCTACCAATTCCCCAGATACCTCCTTCTGGCCAAGGCTTCAGAGATCCAAAATGCTACTAACTGCACTAAGCTCTAAAAAGCTAATCAAGCACCTGGATGTAGGAGGAAAGAGCAGCACGAAACCTGCAGAAGTATCCATTTTCTGTGCAAAGTTCAGTTAGGAGCTGGATAAAACTGAACACCTTAAGCATGACTGTGAGAACATCCTCCTTGACAAAAATGTATCCTTTACTGGCTGCCAAAGCTCCATATCATTCCAGGACCCCCTGCTGTGATTTGACTAAACTTGCTGGCTGAAAGCCAACTGGACTCTAGAATAGAAAACCCAAGATATGTGTGGGTCTCTCAACTTTCAGCTGAGTCATTCAAGTCAAGTACTCACTGGAGCATAAAGGTGGCTCCCTCCAGCTAAGATAGGTGGTGAAGTAGAAAGGAATGTAAAATCATCCAGGATAACCAAGGATTGTATTTAGGGAAGGTGGACCATCTTGGCCATCTGTGTTTACCATCTATCTATCTATCTATCTATCTATCTATCTATCTTTCTTTCTTTCTTTCTTTCTTTCTTTCTTATTTATTTATTTAAGAGAGGTACAGGGGATTCAACCCAGGAATACTTTACCACTAAGCTACACCCTCAACTCTTTCCTTTTTAAATTTTTTAAGACAGGGTCTTTCTAAGTTGCCATGGCTGGCCCCAACTTGGGATCTTCCTTCCTCAACTTCCTGAGTCTCTAGGATTACAGGTGTTCACCACCACACCTGGATCATCTGTGTTTACAACCTAAAAATAAGCCACTTCATACCCTGGATGGCAGAAAAAAGGGTACGCTCAGAAGACCTGGATCGGCAATGCAGATCCCTGGGAACACAACTACACCCAATTGAACAGCAACATACAAAACCAATAGTCTAGCAGGCGATCTCATTTCTGCAAAAGAAGCAGAGCTCTGAATCCCACTTCAGCCTGCTACCAGTCATCTCACATACATCACCAAGGCAATGGTAACCTCTAGCCTCACTCCTGGTCTACTCCCTGACACCACAGGATGTCTAACTGGAAAGCATAAGAGCATTCATACTTGCTATGAATAGAAATCTGTGGATGAGGGAGTTCTGCATTGTGAAGATATACATAATAACACCTCTGTGAACCTCAAACTTGGATTGGAAGGAAGAGGGCATCCTGCTCACCCTATCTAACAATTTAACAGGGATTAATGTATAGGGTTATGTTTGTGAGACAGGCATAAGCACAGACCTCCATCAAGTTTCTAAATTGGAGACTCCTAGGTGAAAAAAGACAGAGTGGGTTATAGAGTGTGCTGGGAGGAGAGGAAGGGAAAGACAAGAAATTAACAAGTAAAAGCCTGCTAAAATAGCATAGAGCTACAAGGATGGTATTCAGAAAACATAAGGAAATATTAACTTTTCAAAGAAAGAAATGAAGGCATTGAAAGAAAACAAAAGCTAAGAAAAAGAAAGAAAAATATCAAAAAGGCAAGACTCCATGAGCTAGAGAGCTCTTTGATTGGGTGATTTCTTATTGTCCTTGATTATTTTTCCCAAACATGTATCATTTCAAGTATTTTATAGGCAGTAAACCAAACTTTTTTTTTAAATAGAACAATTATATTCTATATTCCTGTTAGGATATTTTCCTAAGTCGTTTTTTATACACCAAAGATTTAACTTTCACTGCAGTAAATTATTCAGACTCAGATGGAAGTGAAATATGTTTTATTTAATTACTGAAAATGCATTTTTAAATGTCCAATGCTGATTAGGAATGAGTAATTTTCCCTGTTCCTCACCCAGGCCACCTCTATAACCACCACCCACATAAACAAATTAGTCATTTTGGTTGAGGAAAATGAACCATTACTTTTCTACTTAAGTCACAACTTATCATTTTGCATTTCAGCATTTTTTCACTAGAAGATTATATGGCAGGTGATCTTTGTTTTTTGACAGGAACCAAAGATTTAAGCATGGAAAGAAACCCAGAAGAGTACCATGAACCACCTTCTAAAGGACTTGGATAAATATCTGAAGAAATCAACAGCATGGGAGCCAGGGGCAGGGGAGGAGAGTGCAAAATTGTTTTTAAAACTCTTCGTTATTGTTGCACCTAGGACCTACTTTTCTTAAAAAGAAAATTCATCACAGATGTCTTTAGTATAAAGGATCAATCTTTATAATTCATCAATTTTATTTTTTAAAAACAGTTTTAGGTGTACAGAAAAATTAAGCAGTAGTATAGAGTTCCCATATGCTCTCCTTACACACACACACACACACACACACACACACACACACACACAGTTTCTCCTACCAATATCTTGCATTAATATAATACATTTGTTAAAATTAATGACACAATATAATACATTATATCAGTAAAAGCCCATAGTTTACATTGTAAAGATTTACTCTTTGTGCTGTATGGTTCTATTGGTTTTGATAAATGCAAAATGTGATATATCCACCACTGTAGCATCATACAGAACAGTTTTACCACCATAAAAATCCCTTGTGCTTCACCTGTTCTTTTCCCTATCCTTTCACTGGCAACCACTAATCATTTTACTGTCTCTATAGTTTTGTCTTTTCCAAAATGTCATATAGCTGGAATCATGCCGTACGTAGCCTTTCTTGACTGGATTCTTTCACTCAGCAATGAGCATCTAGCATTTAAGCTTCCCCCATATCATTTCAGTCCTCAATAGTTAATTTCTTCTTCTTGCTATGGAATACTTTGTGTGGATACACCACAGTCTGTTTGTCCATTCAATAAAGAACATCTTTGTTTTTTATAGCTCAACTTTTAGTGATAATGAATGAAGTTGCTGTAAACATGTATGTGGAGGTTTTCATTTGACATAGGTTTTCAATTTATTTTGATAAACACCAAGGAACATTATTGCTGGATTGTGTAGTAAGCTTTGTAAGAATGTGCCAGACAGTCTTCCAAGGTGACTGCAAATTTTGCATTTCTATCAGTAATGAATGAGAGTTTCCATTGTTCTGCATCATTTTCAGCTTTAACTATGGTCAGGATTTCTTTTTCCTTTTGTGGGGGGTGGGGTGTGGAAGTAAGGCATATGTGTATTTTAACTATCTGAATAGGTATGTAGTGATCTCATTATTGCTTAGGTTTGTTTTAATTTGCAATTCCCTGATATGTGATGTTGAGCATCTTTTTGTACACTTACTTGCTGCTTGTGTGTCTTTTTGGTGTCTTTTCTGATCTTTTGCCATTTGTTAGTGGATTGTTTTCTTCTGTTTTTTAAAATTAACATAATATTTATACATATTTGTGGGGTGCAGTATAATAGTTCAATATATATGTTCTATGTGTAGCAAACAAATCAGGGTAACCAGCATGTCCACCTCCTCCAATATCTATCATTTCTATGTGTTAGAAAACTCAGACTCTTCTAGTTTGAAATACATCATAAATTGTTGTAAAGTAAAGTTACCCTACAATATAGTACCAATCCTGATTGAATTTTATTCTCCTGTGTTTTTCTACTGGTCACAAATTCTGAAATCCGTAATTACTTTCTGTCACCTATGTCCTAATCTGAATTTACCTAAGGGTGAAACTGATGCTAAATCTCATCTTTTTTATACTTCTTTTGTTAAACACTTTGTTTCTTAAATTGATGCTGTTAGACAATATAGGCAACCAAATAGAAATGTCACAACCTTTGTTAAATAACATCTCTAATTATTTTTTCAAAGAAATTAAATAAACTATCTTACCAAGAAATAAATGAGAACATTGTTTCTCCATCCCTTTAAACATGTAAAATCTAATTCTGGATATGCAAAGTTAACAAGTGCTGGGTAAATCTGAATTCCTAGCACAATCTCAAAAAATAACAAAAAAATAAAACTACACAAAAATCTATGCCCTCAACATAGCTAGAAGAGAGAACAACCAAGATTTCAAACTACATATTAATAGAAAATTAATCCAACTCCTAGCATGTTCTCTCTTACCTCCCAGTACAAGCCTACCTGGAAAACAGCAGTCTGGGGAAATACTGCAAGGAGAATAAGAAGAAAGAACCTATAAACATTGATGTGACTGCATTACTGTAGTATACTAATTTTAAGTCCTTTGAGTATAAATGAAGGAGTGAGATAACTGGGTCAAAAGGTGGGTCCATTCCAGGTTTTCTGAGGAATCTCCATACTGCTTTCCAGAGTGATTGCACGAATTTGCAACTCCACCAGCAATGTACAAGTGTGCCTTTTTCCCCACATCCATACCAACATCTATTATTGCTTGTGTTCTTGTTAATAACCATTCTAATTGGAGCAAGATGAAATCTTAATAGTTGTTTTAATTTGCATTTCTCTAATTACTAGAGACGTTGAACACTTTTTCATATATTTATCAATCACCTGTATATCTTCTTCTGTAAAGTGTCTCTCCAGTTCCTTGGCCCATTTAGTGATTGGGTTATTTGTATTTTTGGTGTAAAGTCTTTTAAGTTCTTTATAAACTTTGGAGATTAGTGCTCTATCTCGTGTGTGTGGAAAAGATTTTCTCCCACTCTGTAGGCTCTCTCTTCACATTATTGATTGTATCCTCTGCTGAGAAAAAGCTTTTTAGTTTGAGTCCATCCCATTTATTGATTCTTGCTTTGATTTCTTATGCTTTTGGGGTCTTGTTAAGAAAGTCTGGTCCAAGCCAACATGATGAAGATTCGGACCTATTTTTTTCTTCTATTTGGTGCAGAGTCTCTGGCCTAATTCCTAGGTCCTGGATCCATTTTGAGTTGAGTTTTGTGCAGGGTGAGAGATAGAAGTTTAATTTCATTTTACTACATATGGATTTCCAGTTTTCCCAGCACCATTTGTTGAAGAGACTATCTTTTCTCCATTGAATGCTTTTGGCTCTTTTGTCTAGTATGAGGTAGCTGTATTTATGTGGGTTTGTCTCTATGTCTTCTATTCTGTACCATTGGTCTACCTGTCTATTTTGGTGGAACCAACCGAGATGCCCTTCAACAGATGAATGGATAAAGAAACCGTGGTATATACACACAATGGAATATTATTCAGTCATAAAGAAGAATAAAATTATGGCATTTGCAGACAAATGGATGGAATTAGAGAATATCATGCTAAGTGAAATAAGCCAATCCCAAAAAACCAAAGGCTGAATGTTTTCCCTGATAAATGGATGATCATATATAATGGGGGTGGGGGTAGGGGGTAAGAGAAGAATGGAGGAAATTTAGATTACAGAGAGGGAAATGAGAGGGGGGAGGTGGAAGGTGGAATGAGACAGACATCATTATCCTTTGTACATTTATGATTACAAGAATGGTGTGAATCTGCATTATGTGCAACCATAGAAACGAAAGTTGTACCCCATTTGTGTACAATGAATCAAAATTAGAAAGTCATAAATCAGAATTCAAAAAAACCAGTTAGCAAACATCTTCTAAGGTAAAGAAAGCAGTGCAAAGAAGGTATAGGAATGGAGAAAATGGAGGAAAGAAGAGATAATATATTAAATTCATACATATTTAATATAGTTATAACATACAATAATATATATTTAAATCATGGACATGGTGAACCTGAAAACACATTAAACAACTGGGTAAAGTTTGGCACTGAACAGAAATATTTGGGGTAAACTAGAAATAAGGGAATTATCTAAACATCATATTAGAAGCAGTTATTGAGTCCATGAGTGTATATAATATCACTTTATGTCGGGGTTTCCGGGACCCCCAGCCTTGGGCACGGTCAAGATGGTGCCTGGCGCTGAGCCAAAAGCGGCCAGCTATACAGTAAACAACCAGCGAATTCCAATGATTGGCTAGTTAACGATGTGGTTAGAGCATGCCCCCCTCGTGTACCTATTCTATGCCTGCAGCTGTCCGGGCGTTTACCTCGTGTGCTCTCCCCTGATTGGTTGAAGTGTATATAAGCTTGATGGGTGGGGGAGTAGAAGAGAAGCTGAGAGTAGGAGTAGAAGCGAGGAAGAAGAGTGCTAGCGAGGGCGAGAGCCGAGTGGGAGAAGCGGAGCGGCCAAAGCAGGCGTGAGCCGAGCGGGAGAAGCGGAGCGACCGGAGCAGGCGAGAGTTAAGCAGAGGGAAAGAGAGCGAGAGAAAGAAAAGAGAGAAGGGGATAGAAAAGAGGGAAAGAAAGGAAGACTGTGCACAATAAACTTCCAAAGCTTCAGACGTTTGTCGTGTCTCTCTCTGCGGGCAGAGGGAATGCGATAACTTTATATACAGAGGATATAGGGGAGTAAAGATAAGGCGGAAGAGGAAAGAAGAACTGTTATGTTCTAAGAAATACCAATATTTGCTCTGAGAGAAACTGGTAAGTGTTCAGAGAGTAGGAAGAAAATTTGGTGGAAGGAGAAAAAAAAATCAAAATTTACATAAGGCTGCACCTTGGCTCTAACATCTGCAACCCTGAGCTCTAACCACGGTGTTCTCAGACTGTGCCCACTATGGCTGCCCTTAGTGGAGGTATGTGCCCTTACCCTGCAGGAGGCCCTGGCCCCTCACCAGCCTTCGTGTCTAGTGACCCCATCTGCAGGGTGTCACTACAACCCAGGAGTGGCCAGCCATCCTTCACATGCCTGAGGACTGCCTGCCCCAGGGTCTGTATCTCAGGTGGCCCCCATGAGGCTCTTGCTCGCTGGACACAGCTGGAGCCAAGGGCAGCCCATCTTCACCCAGCAGCAGTAGGTAGCACCCCCACTTCCCATCTTCATAATCCTCGGGACCACTGCAGTTAGCCTGGAGCTCCAAGAAGCAGACCAGAGGGGTTTGGAAGTTTGTACTGGGTGAAATGCCTGTGAAGGAAAATGGAAAGAGAATGGGGAGCGCTCAGACCAGGAAGCAGGCTGACCTCAGGAACGCAAGAGAGGGTAGGACGGCAGGCCCTGGGTCTGAGGAAGCTCAGGAGGGCCCTGGGGCTGCTCATTAGTGAATGGGCTGTCCTAGTCTAGTGTCCCTGCTGGCTATTGGAAGCCCTAAGCTCCTGTGGAATGGGATTTCAGCATGCCCATGAGGCAGCTCCTGAACTCGGTGGGGATAAGACGCCAGGGCAGCAGAAACCAAGGGGTAGTACTCAGTTACCAGACACAGGTGGGCACGCCCACTGAAGGGCAGCTGGGACTCAGACACAGAATGCCTTGCCCTGCAGAGGTCATCCGGATCCAGTGTCCCTGGGAGTGACACAGGCATGGGCGTCCTTAGAGCCTCCCTGGTCAGAACAAGAGCAAACCCCAGTCTGCCACCAGAGATCTGGTGTGAGCTGCCCAGCAGAGTCACTGCCCTCCACCGGTTCCATACCTAGAAAGTTCCCAAACAGAGACCCTTAGTGAAGGGGAATGGTTCCCTTGAGGAAGGACCTGTATGACCTCAAACCCTCCAAGCCTTTATAGGGACTCAAGGCCCTAATGAGGCCCTGAGTCCCGAAGAAAAGAAATGCTCAGGTCCTCGGGGTAAGCAGACACTAGCTTCAGGGGGCCCACTGACCCGCCTGGAGTTCACTTCCCCACTCCTCAGAGTGTAACTAGAAGAGCCAGGTACAATGGGCTGGGGCCCCCGGGAGGCAAAACACGGTGGGCACTTCATGGGAGCCCTGGCATGTCTCTCCCTGACAAGATGGTGAACCGGAGCCCTGCACTGCGGGGGGGTGGCATTCCAGGCCACCACCAGAGTCTGTGAGAACCAGGCATAAGGCTGGTTGTTTCCCTGGCTTGACTAGCACTTGGCCAGGAAGTCCCTCCAAGGCCCTGTGCCCTCAAGCAGCTTTGCTGGCCTGCATCAACAGCGCAGGGTACAGCACCCAGCTAGTGCATGCTCCTCCATTCTGATGTGCAGTGACCCCACCAATAGCCAAGGTCAGGCTGCAGTACCAGATGCTCCACCAGACCTGTGATCCATTAGATCTTGCAGGGGGAGCTGATGCTATGCCCTCCATTGTTCAGGTAGGAGCCCTGACCTCAACCAGATGGTGTCCGGTGCCTTTGCAAGGGGATCAGACTCAAAAGAGGCCATGACTGTGGAGCCCTGTGATGGGGATAGTGCCTTGTGAGAGGAGAGACCGGGGCTCTTTGCCCTGTGAACTCACAGTGAATGAGGAAGAGAACCCACCAGACATGGCATCCATGGCTGGCCTTCCAGCCTCCAGAGCCACAAGAAGCCAATATCTGCACCGTTTGTTGTGGCACCTGGCTGACCAGCACACACCCAGTGGTGGTCATCCACTAAGAAGGGACTTATCCTGTGGAACCTTGGCTGCACCAGCAGGAGAGTGACAGAGCAGACATCTTGGGCTGGAGCAAACCCAGGCCCTCTTCTGCAGATACCATCCTCCCAAGCAGAAAGCATTTGCCTCTAGACCATCCTTGGAGGGGACTGAGTGCCAGCTGTGGGAGTCAGATGCTTGTGGGGCCCAAGCTTCTCACCATCACCCACCTAGAGGTGAGGTTGGGCATGCATGGCAGAAATCTGCCATAAAGTAGAAATCACATCTGAGATGCAGCATGGACAGGTCCAGAAGTGTGATGCACTTGAGTGACAGGTGCTTGGATCCCTTTCACACTAGTAACTCCTGCACCTCTTCAACCCATCCCACAGGGGCTCCTCAGGACCAGTGGATTGGGGGCATCTGGCTTCCTGAGAGGTCTAAAGGTGGACAACTGTAGACCAAGCCCCCTCAGGGCCCAACCTGAAGAACAGTGGAAAAGGAAAATCCTCTTAGTGGGCGGAGCTGAAAGCAGCATGTTGTATTGTCCATTTTGTGTCAGTGGAATGTGTCCAGCATGGTCGGGTCCAAGGGCAGCAACTCCTGCCTGGCTGGATGGTCAGGAGTGTGGGATGAACAGGACGGGAAGGCTGGTGGCAGGAAGTCTGGGAGGAGCTGTGAGTAGGAACCTCTCAGAATGGACACAGATGATCATGTTTGGTCCCGTGTGAAAGGGCACTGAAGGGTACCCACTGCAGAGTAGTCTCTTCATATTCAGGGACATGGAGTGACAGTGCCTCCCTCTATGCGGGTGTATGTCGGTCCCTGGCTCCCTAGTGCTGGCCCTGAGCCCCTGGACAGAGGGACCTGGTGGCGAGAGATGAACTTGGGCTTGGCCAGCTGCTGCTGTTCAATGCCCACTCAGTCAGCAGCAGAGCCCACAGTGCCTCTTATGTGGCTAGGGCCAGCGGCCACCTGCTGGCAGATTGATTGCATTGGAGCTGCTCCACGTGGGAGCTGAGGCTGCCCTTGTAAATGCACACCCCCCGAGTACAGGCCTGCCTTCCCTGTGCATGTGCTCCCGTGAGGACTCAAGTGCCTGGTCCCACGCGGCAGCAGTCACCCAGCTAAGAGCCCATCTGTGGCAGTGGGTTCATGCGCAGAGCCAACCGGCACTACCACACCCGGCAGTTCAGAGGCAGCTGAGTTGGTAGAGATGGAATGGTTGGTGAAAGACTCAGTTTGGGGGCCCACTGGGAGCCACCCTGAGAAGAAGGGGTCAGAATCAGAGACCATGGCAGGCTGCTCCTCCCCCACTTCAGGCTGGCAGCCTCTACTGTCACCTTCCATGGGCTGAGCCGCGTTCCCTGGAGTGGATGACATTGCTGGCCCCTGGGTGTTGTGCTTTCTCTGTGGCGGGGGAGAGGTCAGATGTGACTGTCCTTTAGACAGCGTCCCAGCATACTCCAGGCCACTGGACCTTTGGGGACACAACCTGGCCTGCATGCTGGTGGCAGGGCCGTGTGCGAGGCTACAGGGGGCAGAGGGTGCTGACTTAGCGCCTTCCCACTCTGCCCTGAGTGACGCCATGTGCCTCATCAACGGGCTTCTGGGGAGGCATCTGCTGCCAGCCCCTGCCACGCCCTCACACTGCTTTCTCGCCTCCACACTGCCCTGGGTCAGGGACACCACTGCCATCCAGTGGACAGTGGGCACCAAGGGAATGAAGAGTGGCCCCAGGAGCCCTCCTGCGCTCACCGGGGTTTGCCAGTGTCTGGGTCACTTTCCTGCCCGTGGCCTTAGGGAGGCCCAGGGGTCCATGGGTTGAGATGCCCTCTTATGCCAGTGATATTAACAATGTGCAGGACCATAGGAAAGGAAAATCCAGAAAACAAACTAAAAATATGACTAATTTGGGGAAATGTTGGGGGAAAATTAAAAGCTTGAAGTGTTAAATAAATAAATAAATATTTTTTAAAAACTTTAAATACTGAGGAGGTTCAAGATGGCGGACTAGAGGGCGGCTGCATTTCATGTTGCTTCAGGACTCAAGATTCAAAAGACGAGATAGTGACTTGGGACCAACTCAAAGCCGCCAGGGTGAGTTTCTCCCATAGGGGAGGCGTACCCTGATGGGAGCAGTAGCCCCGGAATGCAGAGAACTTTGTGAAGTAGAGTGACTCGGCGAGACGTCCCTCCCCCACCGGAGCGGTAAAAACGGACAGCGAAGCGGAGCGAAAAAAATGGCGGATTGAAGTTTCCAGGACTGCGGGCAGCTTCTCTAACCTAAGGAGACTCGTCTGCGAAGGGTGAGACTCCCAAGCCCAGAGGGAGGTCCGGGCCCCTGGGAACGTTGCCTGAGAAGGCTGCCCTGCCCAGGCGGCAAGACACACCTCTCCCCGCTGGAGCAGTGAACTCGGAAAGCGGGAACTTTGCAGAGGAGGTTGCACGACACACCGCTTGGTTTTGGAGCGATCTGCCAGGGCTCCAGCGGCTGCCAGAGAAAGAGTGGGGCAGCGAGTTGTTTGGATCCAGCAACCGCCTGAGCAACGGGGAGGGGGCTGTCCAGAGGAGGTGGAGGTGCGCAGTGAGTGGCTTGGTCTCCAAGCGCTCACACAGAACACCGGGTGGCTGCCTGGAGGAAAGACGAGTGACGGGTCACTGGGGCTTGGAGCATATGTACGAGGCTCCAAGTGACTGCTCAGAGGAGGGGTCGCATAGCCAGGCGATTAGGTGCAAAGCACGGTCCGAGCCGGGGATCTAAGCACCTTTTCTTGAAAGAGCTACACAGAGACCAGCTGAGGGGTGGAGCGTAGGTTCCAGGACTGCGGGCAGCTTCTCTGAGGAGGGGCCAACTAAGGAGACTCGTCTGCGAAGGGCAGGGCTCCCAAGCCCAGGAGGTAGGTCCAGGCCCCTGGAAACATTGCCTGGGAAGGCTGCCCTGCCCAGGCGGTAGTTGTGGACTGAGGGGAACCTCTAGGAGGGGAACGGACTAGCGAGACCTCCCCACCGGGTGGGTCTTTCCCGCCGAGTGAGGTTTTCCCACAAAGACGGTAAAACCAGAGACACAGGCCCAAACAGGCATTGCCTCAGCCCGCAGTCTAGTTCCCCTTTGGATGACCATTGGTCAACAAGTAGAGGCACCTCTGCCCTCTAGCAGGGAATATACCCCACCTGAAGACCACCACCCATAGAGAGGCAGCTACCTAGGGGAACACCGAAGTATCAACTTCCTCTAAGACTTCAGGCTACTGAAGGATAAGAGGGGATACACTAGCAATCTTCAGGGACATTATAAGTCAATAGAGGAAATCTGCAACATCTCTGCAGTCCACTGACACCTGAACGACATGAGAAAACAAGGGAAGAAAATGCCTCAAACAAATCTGGATGTTATATCAATAAAATCCAATGACAGCATGGCAGAAGAAATGTCAGAAAGGGAGTTCAGAATGTACATAATCAACATGATAAGGGAAGCAAACGATGAAATGAAAGAGCAAATGCAGGCATTGAATGAACACACCAATAGACAGTTAAAAGAGCAAATACAGGAAGCAAAAGACCATTTCAATAAAGAGTTAGAGATATTGAAAAAAAAACCAAACAGAAATCCTTGAAATGAAGGAAACAATAAACCAAATTAAGAACTCCATAGAAAGCACAACCAATAGGATAGTACACCTGGAAGACAGAACCTCAGATATTGAAGACAAAATATTTAACCTCAAAAACAAAGTCGAACAAACAGAGAAGATGGTAAGAAATCATGAACAGAATCTCCAAGAACTATGGGATATCATGAAAAGGCCAAATTTGAGAATTATTGGGATTGAGGAAGGCTTAGAGAAACAAACCAAAGGAATGAACAACCTATTCAATGAGATAATTTCAGAAAATTTCCCAAATCTGAAGAACAAAATGGAAAATCTAGTTCAAGAGGCTTATAGTACTCCAAATAAACAAAATTACAACAGACCCACACCAAGGCACATTATAATGAAAATACCTAACACACAAAATAAAGACAGAATCTTAAAGGCTGTGAGAGAAAAGAACCAAATTACATTCAGGGGGAAACCAATACGGATATCAGCAGATTTTTCAATCCAGACCTTAAAAGCTAGAAGGGCCTGGAATAACATTTTTCAAGCCCTAAAAGAAAATGGATGCCAACCAAGAATCTTATACCCAGCAAAACTTACCTTCAGATTTGACGATGAAATAAAATCCTTCCATGATAAACAAAAGCTAAAAGAATATACAAAAAGAAAGCCAGCATTACAGAACATTCTCAGCAAAATATTCCATGAAGAAGATATGAAAAACAAAGAAGCAAATCAGCAAAGGGAGGAATTATCCTAAAGCAACTGTCAAATAAAGGAGGAACCAAGATGTGTCAAAAATAAGCAAATAAATGAATAAAATGAGTCAAATGACCGGGAATACAAATCATATCTCAATAATAACCCTGAATATTAACGGCCTGAATTCATCAATCAAAAGACATAGACTGGCAGATTGGATAAAAAAGAAAGATCCAACAATATGTTGCCTGCAAGAGACTCATCTCCTAGAAAGAGATACCCAAAGACTAAAGGTGAAAGGATGGGAAAAAACTTACCATGCACATGGACCCAGCAAAAAAGCTGGGGTATCCATCCTCATTTCAGATAAAGTGGACTTCAAGCCAAAGTTAATCAGAAGGGATAAAGAAGGACATTTCATAATGCTTAAGGGAACCATAAATCAGCAAGACATAACAATCATAAATATCTATGCCCCAAACAGTGGCTCACCCATGTATGTCAAACAAATCCTTCTCAATCTCAGAAACCAAATAGACCACAATACAATAATACTAGGTGATTTTAACACGCCTCTCTCACCACTGGACAGATCTTCCAAACAAAAATTGAACAAAGAAACCATAGATCTCAATAACACAATCAATGAATTTAGACTTAACAGATATTTATAGAATATACAATCCAACGAAGAGTGAATACACTTTCTTCTCAGCAGCACATGGATCCTTCTCTAAAATAGACCATATATTATGCCACAAAGCTAATGTTAGCAAATACAAGAAGATAGAGACACTTCCTTGTATTTTATCAGACCATAATGGATTGAAACTAGAAATAAATGAAAGAGTAAAAAACAGAAATTACTCCAACACCTGGAGATTAAACAATATGCTGTTATATGAGGAATGGATAACAGAAGATATTAGGAAGGAAATTAAAAATTCTTAGAGGTAAACGAGAACAAAGAAACATCGTATCAAAATCTCTGGGACACTATGAAAGCAGTACTTAGAGGAAGATTTATTTCATGGAGCGCATTTAATAAAAGAAGTAAAACTCAAAAAATAAACGACCTAACACTACAGCTCAAAGCCCTAGAAAAAGAAGAACAGACCAACACCAAAAGTAGTAGAAGACAGGAAATAGTTAAACTCAGAGCTGAAATCAATGAAATTGAAACGAAAGAAACAATACAAAAAATTGACAAAATAAATAGTTGGTTCTTCGAAAAAATAAACAAAATTGATAAACCTTTAGCCACACTAACAAGAGAAGACGAGAGAAAACCCAAATTACCAAAATTCGGAATGAACAAGGAAATATAACAACAGACACGATTGAAATACAAAACATAATTAGAAGCTATTTTGAAAATCTATATTCCAACAAAATAGAAAATTTTGAAGATATCAACAAGTTTCTAGAGACCTATGAATTGCCTAAACTAAACGAGGAGGGCATACACAATTTAAATAGACCAATTTCAAGTAATGAAATAGAAGAAGTCATCAAAAGCCTGCCAACAAAGAAAAGTCCAGGACCTGATGGTTTCTCAGCCGAGTTCTACAAAACCTTTAAAGAAGAGCTCATTCCAATACTTTTCAAAGTATTCCATGAAATAGAAGAGGAGGGAACCCTCCCAAACTCATTCTACGAAGCCAATATCATCCTGATACCTAAACCAGACAGAGACACATCGAGGAAAGAAAATTTCAGACCAATATCCTTAATGAACATCGACGCAAAAATTCTCAACAAAATTTTAGCAAATCGCATACAAAAATGTATTAAAAAGATAGTGCATCATGATCAAGTGGGTTTCATCCCAGGGATGCAAGGTTGGTTCAACATCAGGAAATCAATAAATGTAATTCACCATATCAACAGACTTAAAGTCAAGAATCACATGATTATTTCAATAGATGCAGAAAAAGCATTTGATAAAATACAGCACCCCTTCATGCTCAAAACACTAGAAAAAATAGGGATAGTGGGAACGTTCCTTAACATTGTAAAGGCCATCTATGCTAAGCCCATGGCTAATATTATTCTTAATGGTGAAAAACTGAAAGCATTCCCCCTAAAATCTGGAACAAGGCAGGGATGCCCTCTCTCACCACTCCTATTCAATATCGTCCTTGAAACTCTAGCCAGAGCAATTAGACAGACCAAAGAAATTAAAGGGATACGAATTGGAAAAGAAGAACTCAAACTATCCCTATTTGCTGATGATATGATTATATACTTAGAGGAACCAGGAAATTCCACCAGAAAACTCTTAGAACTCATAAGTGAATTCAGTAAAGTAGCAGGATACAAGATCAATGCTCATAAATCCAATGCATTTTTATACATAAGTGATGAATCTTCAGAAAGAGAAGTTAGGAAAACTACTCCATTCACAATAGCCTCGAAAAAAATAAAATACTTGGGAATCAATCTCACAAAAGAGGTGAAAGACCTCTACAATGAGAACTACAGAACACTAAAGAAAGAAATTAAAGAACACCTTAGAAGATGGAAAGATCTCCCATGTTCCTGGATAGGCAGAATTAATATAGTCAAAATGGCCATACTACCAAAAGTGCTATACAGATTCAATGCAATTCCGATTAAAATCCCAACGATGTACCTTACAGAAGTAGAACAAGCAATCATGAAATTCATCTGGAAGAATAAGAAACCCAGAATTGCTAAAGCAATCCTTCGCAGGAAAAATGAAGCAGGGGGTATTGCAATACCTGAACTTCAACTGTACTACAAAGCAATAGTAACAAAAACGGCATGGTATTGGTACCAAAACAGACAGGTAGATCAATGGTACAGAATAGAGGACACGGACACAAACCCAAATAAATATAATTTCCTCAAACTAGACAAAGGGGTCAAAAATATGCAATGGAGAAAAGAGCCTCTTCAATAAATGGTGCTGGGAAAATTGGAAATCCATATGCAACAAAATGAAAATAAACCCATATCTCTCACCGTGCACAAAACTAAACTCAAAATGGATTAAGGACCTCGGAATCAGACCAGAGACCCTGCATCTTATAGAAGAAAAAGTAGGTCCAGATCTTCAACATGTCGGCTTAGGACCAGACTTTCTCAACAGGACTCCCATAGCACAAGAAATAAAAGCAAGAATCAACAACTGGGATAGATTCAAACTAAAAAGCTTTCTCTCAGCAAAGGAAACTATCAGCAATGTGAAGAAGAGCCTACAGAGTGGGAGAAAATCTTTGCCAATCATACTTCAGATAGAGCACTAATCTCCAGAATCTATAAAGAACTCAAAAAACTCAACACCAAGACTACAAATAACCCAATCGACAAATGGTCTAAGGAAATGAACAGACACTTCACAGAAGAAGACCTACAAACAATCAACAAACATATGGAAAAATGTTCAACATCTCTAGTAATAAAAGAAATGCAAATCAAAACCACCCTAAGATTCCATCTCACCCCAATTCAGAATGGCGATTATCAAGAACACAAGCAACAATAGGTGTTGGCGAGGATGTGGGGAAAAAGGTACTCATACATTGCTGGTGGGGTTGCAAATTAGTGCAACCACTCTGGAAGGCAGTATGGAGATTCCTTAGAAAACTTGGAATGGAACTACCATTTGACCCAGCTATCCCACTCCTTGTCCTATACCCAAAGGACTTAAAATCAGCATACTACAGAGATACAGCCACATCAATGTTCATTGCTGCTCAATTCACCATAGCCAGATTGTGGAACCAACCTAGATGCCCTTCAGTTGATGAATGGATAAAGAAACTGTGGCATATATATACAATGGAATATTACTCAGCCATAAAGAATGATAAAATTATGGCATTTGCAAGCAAATGGACGAAATTGGAGAATATCATGCTAAGTGAGCTAAGTCAATCTCAAAAAACCAAAGGAATAATGATCTCGCTGATAAGTGGATGATGATACATATTGGGGCGTGGGAGGGGTTAGTTTTAGGGTTAGAGTGAGGGTTAGGGAGGGGGGCAAGAATGGGGGAAGGAAGGACTGTACAGAGGGAAAAGAGGGATGGGAGAGGTGGGGGGAAGGGGAAAAAATAACAGAATGAATCAACCAACATCACCCTATGTAAACGTATGATTACACAAATGGTATGCCAAAAAAAAAAAAAGAAAAAAAAAAAAAGAATCTAATTATATTGGGCTCTGTTTGCAAGTACCAGGATAGAATATTTCAGTACTTAATGATCGATTATATTTCTTAGTAATTTCTTTAGGAATAAAAAGTACTTGGCATTTCTTAATTGGAAAGTAGAAAAAATAAGATTGTTAACAATTTCTAGATAGCAAGAGCAGAACTTTAAATCAAGCTTGGGCCGTTCTGAGCACAGAGCCCTGTGCTATGTACAGGTCACACACCTAGGAAGGAGGCCCTGATGATAGGGTATTGTTTATGGAACTTTTGTTTCAGATGTGTGCTGGAGTATGTGGTATGTGTCTACTGGGGTTGTCAAAGTTGGAGAGTCCCTGCCCTAGGGGAAGACCAACCTGTCCCCTTCTTCCTTACTAGGGGTTAGAGCTTTCTCTGAGAAGATTCAAGAGATTTGAGTCAGAACAGGATTGGAGTCAATCTTTTCAGTGCGGAGCAAGTTCTCTGTTTTTTTCTTGAGCTCCTGAATCTCATGTGGCTATTGTGACAAGACAGCCCAGGGTCCCTTGACTTAAGAGAAACCAAGATGAGCCAAGGAGAAAGAGTGGGCCTATCATAATACCTGCTTAGGTCTATCTCTACTCTAAGTTTCTTTAAGCTGAAGGGCCGAAAGAAGTCTTCCCATCTCACACACAGTTCAGGCCACTTTACCAGAATACTAAGTACTTAGTGATTCAGTAAGAAGTAGGCTATTTTCTGGGGCATCTTTGTAATTATATCCTACTCGTGGGAATTTGTTGATGGATAGGGGTTGGGCAAGATGGGCTTCAATGATCCAGAGAAACTTAACCATATGTTTTTTTCATTACTAACACAATAAGTCTTCAATAGGCCTTGATGTTCATTATACTTTTTACATGATAAAAGTTCTGCAAGTTCCATAAGGAATTGGGAAAAGACAGAATCATATATAAGAAAATAAAAATTGTTTATTGCCTATAATTCTATCATAAACAGTAACTATTTTTTGTCTATTTTCTTCCATGCATCTTTCTATATGTATGCAATATAATTAAAGAGAATGGATTATACATTTAAAAAAAAAAAAAAAACTTTAAATACTTACACAAGGAAGTCCAACTGACAGGTTTTGAGTTCCTTATAAATGTTTGAAGGTCTGAAAAATGTCAGTTGGATCAGTGATTGTAAGTATAGTGTTCATGTAATTGAACGGCAGAAAAAAATTAGTAAGAAGTGAAAAGTAAACTGGAGGTTTATATCAAAAGTAGTATGTGGGAGTGCAGATTGCTCACTGTCAGGTACCCATCATCCGCCATTTGCCTGCCTCTCGCCTATCCATTGCCTGTCTTACACCTATCCATCACACAACTTATGAGGTTCACCTCCCGATCGTCCGACAACAGTCAGCAAACTGATTGCCGACCGCCAGTGGAGCGCCAGTTGCCTGCTGTTGCCTGGAAGTTCACTGTCACCTGCAGGTTTGATTACACGTGGCTGCCGCCATTTTGAGACAACAGCCAGGCCCCGTAGGACCCCAGGCAGTACTGACTAAGCCCCGTCTTTAGGATCCCTCAGCCCAACCGATCACTCCCTGCCACTGGGGCCCTCACATTGACTGACTGCTCCCTGCCGCCAGGACCCCCAGTCCAACTGATTGCGCCCTATCACTGGGAACCCAGACCAACTGATTGCACCCCAGCTCCAGGATCCTTCAACCACACCAAACACACTCGACCTCCAGGACCCCTGCCTGACCAACAGCACCCCACCTCCAGCACATCCAACTAACCACGTCCATACCCTGAGATGCAACTCTCCATTTGCCAACACATTTGGAAGCCAGAGCAGCCATCTTGGATAATCCTGGAAGCCAGAGCTCTGATCCTTAGGTGGGGCAAATCCCATCCTGAGAACCTGCTGCAGGCTTGAAGCTCATTGTCAGGTACCTCTCATGCATCAGGCTACTGAAGACTGGGAGGTTTCATTACTATATGACTGTTATACTATAGATTTTCTTTTTTCTCCTTATTGAAAAAGTTTAAGTTTTTATTTCTTTACTTTTCTTGCTCTCTTTTCCTTTTGTTTACCTGTTCCCTCAGAGTTGCTTTCTCCCTTTTTTGCATGCTAACATCCAATTTCTTTTGATTACAATCTCACCCTTTCTATTATCTAGAACTTCTGTATATTCTTTTATTATCCCATTAACAGCTACATTCTACATCCCTCTGCATCCTCTTTGTCCTCCATTAGAAACTGCAGACCTTATTGCAAATCTCTTTTTTTTTACTGAAGATAATATTTGAACCATTCTGTTTATTATGACAATATTGTTATTGTCCTCATAGGGGCTATTTGGTCTAGGATTGCATAGTGTCTGAATTGGGTACTGCTAATATTGATATCCCCTTAAAGAAAGGTTTTGGAAACCTATAGAGCCACTATAAGCCTATAGGGGGAAATCTGCATTACCCCAGATCTGCACTGCTAGAGGGGAAGATACATGAACAACATGAAAAAACAAGGGAAAGAAATGATCCAAACAAATCCAGAGTCTATATTAATAGAATCCAGTATGTTAGAATGACCAGTATGTTAGAAGAAATGTCAAAAGGACTTCAGATTATACATGATTAAGATGATTCGTGAAGCAAAGGATGAGATAAGAGAGCAAATGCAGGCAATGAATGATAATACCAATAAGCTGAAAGAGCAACAGCAGGAAGCAAAAGATCATTTCAACAAAGAGATAGAGATTCTCAAAAAAAAAAAAAAAAAAAAAAAAAACAAACAGAAATCCTTGAAATGAAGGAAACAATAAACCAAATAAAAACTCAATGGAAAACATAAACAAAAGACTAGACCACTTGGAATACAGAACCTCGGACAATGAAGACAAAATATTTAATCTTGAAATAAAGTTGCCCAAAAAGAGAAGATGGTAAGAAATCATGAACAGAATCTCCAAGAACTATGGGACATCATGAAAAGACCAAATTTAAGAATTATTGGAATTGAGGAAGGCACAGAGATACAAACCAAAGGAATGAACAACCTATTCAATGAAATAATATCAAAAAATTACCCAAACCTGAAGAAGGAAATGGAAAATCAAATACAAGAGGCTTGCAGAATACCAAGTGCACAAAATCACAACAGATCCACACCAAGGCACATTATAATGAAAATGCCTAACAAACAAAATAAAGATAGGATTTTGAAGGCCACGAGAGAAAAGCATCAGATTACATATGGGGGAAACCAATACGGATAGCAGCAGATTTCTCAACCCAGACTCTAAAAGCTAGAAGGGCCTGGAACAACATATTTCAAGCTCTGAAAGAACATGGTTGCCAACCAAGAATCCTATACCCAGCAAAACTAACCTTCAGATTTGAAGATGAAATAAAATTCTTCCATGATCAACAAAAGTTAAAAGAATTTACAAATAGAAAGCCTGAGCCACAGAATGTTCTCAACAAAATATTCCATGAGGAGGAAATGAAAAACAACAATGTAGGTCAGCAAAGGGAGGAACTACTTTAGAGAACAACCACTCAAAGGAGAAACCAAGCTAAATTAAAAACCAAATAAGCCCAAATAACTGGGAATACAAATCATATCTCAATAATAACCCTGAACGTTAATGGCCTAAATTCATCAATCAAAAGACATAGACTGGCAGAATGGATTAAAAAGAAAGACTCAACAATATGCAGCTTGCAAGAGACTCATCTCATAGAAAAAGACATCCACAGACTAAAGGTGAAGGGATGGGAAAAAACCTACCACGCACATGGACTCAGTAAAAAAGTGGGGATTTCCATCCTTATTTCAGATAAAGTGGACTTCAAGCCAAAGTTAGTCAGAAGAGATAAAGAAGGACATTTCATACTGCTTAAGGGAACCATAAATCAGGAAGACCTAACAATAGTAAATATTTATGCCCCAAACAATGGTGCATCCCTGTACATCAAACAAATCCTTCTCAATTTCAGGAATCAAATAGACACAATAATTCTGGGTGACTTTAACACACTGCTGTCAGCACTAGATAGATCTTCCAAACAAAAACCAACCAAAGAAACCATAGAACTCAATAACACAATCAATAACCTAGACTTAATAGACATATATAGAATATTCCATCCATCAACAAGCGGACTCACTTTCTTCTCAGCAGCACATGGAACCATCTCAAAAATAGACCATATGTTATGCCACAAAGCAGCCCTTAGGAAATGCAAAAAAAATAGAGATACTGCCTTGTGTTCTATCAGATCATAATGGACTGAGAGTAAAAATCAATGACAAAATAAAAAACAGAAATTACTCCAACACATGGAGACTAAATAATATGCTATTGATGCTATTGAATGAAGCAGGGATAACAAAAAACATCAGGAGGAGATTAAAAAATTCTTAGAGGTCAATGAGAATGATGACACAACATATCAAAATCTCTGGGACACTATGAAAGCGGTACTAAGAGGAAAATTCATTGCATGGAGCGCATTCCAGAAAAGAATGAAAAGTCAACAACTAAATGACCTAATATTACAGCTCAAAGCCCTAGAAAAAGAAGAACAGAATAACAGCAAAAGTAGTAGAAGACAGGAAATAATTAAAATCAGAGCTGAAATCAATGAAATTGAAAAAACAGAAAATTCAAAAAATTGACAAAACAAAAAGTTGGTTCTTTGCGAAAGTAAACAAAATAGACAAACCCTTAGCCACACTAACAAAGAGAAGGAGAGAGAATACTCAAATTGCTAAAATCTGTGATGAAAAAGGAAATATCACGACAGACACCACTGAAATGCATAACATAATGAGAAGCTACTTCGAAAATCTGTATTCCAACAAAATAGAAACTACCAAAGATATTGACAAATTTCTAGAGACATACACTCCTCCCAAACTGATCCAGGAGGACATACACAATTTAAACAGATTAATATCAAGCAATGAAATAGAAGAAGCCATTAAAAACCTACCATCCAAAAAAAGCCCAGGACCAGATGGATTCTCAGCCAAGTTCTACAAGACCTTCAAAGAAGAACTCATTCCAATACTTCTCAAAGTATTCCAGGAAATAAAAGAGGGTACCCTACCAAACTCATTCTATGAAGCTAATATCACCCTCATACCCAAACCAGACAAAGACACATCAAAGAAAGAAAATTTTAGACCAATATCCTTGATGAATATAGATGTAAAGATCCTTAACAAAACATTGGCAAACCGTATCCAAAAACATATTAAGAAAACCATGCATCACAATCAAGTGGGGTTCATTCCTGGAATGCAAGGATGGTTTAACACCCATAAATCAATAAATGTAATCCATCGTGTCAATAGACTTAAGGATAAGAATCATATGGTTATTTTCAATTGGTGCAGAAAAAGCATTTGACAAAATGCAACACCCCTTCATGCTCAAAACACTAGAAAAAATAGGGATAGTAGAAACATACCTGAACATTGTAAAGGCTATTTATGCTAAGACCATGGCCAACATCATTCTTAATGGAGAAAAACTAAAACCATTCCCTTTAAAAACGGGAACAAGACAGGAATGTCCTCTTTCAACATTTCTATTCAACATTGTCCTTGAAACTCTAGCCAGAGCATTTAGGCAGACCAAAGAAATTAAAGGGATACGAATAGGAAAAGAGGAACTTAAGCTGTCACTATATGCTGATGATATGATTCTATATTTAGAGGATCAAAAAATCTCCTCCAGAAAACTTCTAGACCTCATCAATGAATTCAGCAAAATAGCAGGCTATAAAATTAACATGCATAAATCTAAAGCATTTTTATACAAAAGCGATTAAACATCTGAAAGGGAAATGAGGAAAACAACTCCATTTGCAATAGCCTCAAAAAAAAAATACTTGGGAATCAATCTAACCAAAGAGCTAAAAGATCTCTACAATGCAAACTACAAAGCATTGAAGAAAGAAATTGAGGAAGACCTTAAAGATGGAAAGATCTCCCATGTTCTTGGATAGGCAGAATTAATATTGTCAAAATGGCCATACTACCAAAAGTGCTATACAGATTCAATGCAATTCCAGTTAAAATCTCAATGATGTACCTTACAGAAATAGAGCAAGCAATCATGAAATTCATCTGGAAGAATAAGAAACCCAGAATAGCTAAAGCAATCCTTAGCAGGAAGAATGAAACAGGGGATATCGCAATACCAGAACTTCAATTATACTACAAAGCAATAGTAACAAAAACAGTATAGTATTGGTACCAAAATAGACAGGTAGATCAATGATACAGAATAGAGGACATGGACACAAACCCAAATAAATACAATTTTCTCATACTAGACAAAGGGGCCAAAAATATGCAATGGAGAAAAGATAGCCTCTTCAACAAATGGTGCTGGAAAACTGGAAATCCATATGCAACAGAATGAAATTAAACCCCTATCTCTCACCCTGCACAAAATTTAACTCAAAATGGATCAAGGACCTCAGAGTCAGACCAGAGACCCTGCATAATATAAAAGAAAAAGTAGGTCCAAATCTTCAACTTGTTGGCTTACGATCAGACTTCATTAACAGGACTCCCATAGCACAAGAAAGAAAAGCAAGAATCAACAACTGGGATAGATTCAAACTAAATTGCTTTCTCTTAGCAAAGGAAACTATCAGCAATGTGAAGAGAGAGCCTACAGAGTGGGAGAGTATCTTTGCCACTCATACTTCAGATAGAGCACTAATTTCCAGAATATACAAAGAACTCAAAAAACTCTACCCCCAATCAACAAATGGGCTAAGGAAATGAACAGACACTTCACAGAAGATCTACAAGCAATCAACAAACATATGAAAAAATATTCACCATCTTTAGTAATAAGAGAAATGCAAATCAAAACTACACTAAGATTCCATCTCACCCCAATTAGAATGGTGATCATCAAGAATACAAGCAACAACAGGTGTTGGCGAGGATGTGGGGAAAAAGGTACACTCATACATTGCTGGTGGGCCTGCAAATTAGTGCAGCCACTCTGGAAAGCAGTGTGGAGATTCCTTAGAAAACTTGGAATGGAACCACCATTTGACCCAGCTATCCCACTCCTCTGTCTATACCCAAAGGACTTAAAATCAGCATACTACAGAGATACAGCCACATCAATGTTCATAGCTGCTCAATTCACAATAGCCAGACTGTGGAACCAACCTAGATGTCCTTCAATTGATGAATGGATAAAGAAACTGTGGTATATATATATACAATGGAATATTACTCAGCTATAAAGAATAATAAAATTATGGCATTTGCAGGTAAATGGATGAAATTGGAGAATATCATGCTAAGTGAGATAAGTCAATCTTAAAAATCCAAAGGACGAATGTTATCACTGATAAGCGGATGATGACACATAATGGGAAGTGGGAGGGGGGCAAGAATGGAGGAAGGAGGGACTGTATAGAGGGAAAAGAGGGGTGGGATGGGTGGGGGAAAGGAAAAAACAACAGAATGAATCAAACACCATTACCCTATGTAAATGTATGATTACGTAAATGGTATGTTGTTACTCCATGTACAAACAGAAACAACATGTATCCCATTTGTTTATAATAAAAATAAATTAAAATAAAATAAAAAGTAGTATGTGTGTATGTATGTGTGTGTTTGTGTTTAGTTTGTGTGTGTGTATGTGTTTAGTGTGTGTGTGTGTGTGTGTGTGTGTGTGTATAAAAACTCCCTTCTTAGAAAAGTTATATTTTTCATCCACTGGTGTCCTTAGCACTTCATATCATTCATTTCTGTGAAAAGTGTTTATTGAGTACCATTCAATAGCAAGAGACATAAGATGCTTACACTCCAATGAGGAAAGTCAGGCAATAAACTACTTCAAAAATCAAATGTGTGAGATAATTCCATACAGTGATTACTGGTATGAAGAAGTGAGAAATGGAATTCTATGTTAGATAGATCAGAGAAGCCCTCTATAAGGAAGTGATATTTATGCTGGAAACTGAATGATAAAAAGGAGTCATCCTGTGAAGCTCTGGTGGAAAAGCATTACAAAAAGATGGAAGAGCAAATACTAAGGAGAAAATAGCAAGCACATAATTAAAACCTCCAAAGTAATTACTAAAACTGGTCATTACATCTACCTAACAACTGCTAATAAAACCATCCCCTCACTGAGTCCACTGGCAAGACTGTTGAACTGGTCGTGATAGAGCACCTCAGCTGGCTCATACTGAAATGAAAGAGAAAGGAATCACAAAAAAAAATTGTCATGGAAACCTCCCCCTCCCTACAATTAACAATTCAAATACTGCTCACATATTTCATGTTCATAAAATGAACAAAAATGTTAATAACAGATTGTCTTAAATCTGTATTTTTAAGATCTTAAAGCAATAAAAATGCCTGTGCTTTCTGAAGATAACTTTTCCAAGGAAAATAAGGGCCTTTCAAGCCACAGTCCTTTTGGTCTCTTATTTTCAGAAGCCTCACTTAGCCCAACCCATGAAAAGAAAGAAAGCTTCACAAAAGGAATATTTTTATAACATTGCTTTTATGTTAAGAATTTGATTTTTCTGGAGATGTAACTCTGGTAGAGTGCTGGCCTAGTATTGCCAAGACCCTGGGTTTAATCCTGAACAGAGAAGGAAGGAAGGGAGGGAGGGATTAAAAGAAAGCATTGACTTAGCCAAAGAAATATTTTTTTAATTTTGTATGTTAAACATATATTTGAGGAAAAGTATATATTTACCTTTGTTTTCGTTTATTTTCACCCCAAGATCAATTTTGGAATTTTTAATAAGCTGAAGGAAACATTCAACTCTTTTTTGTCTTTCCACCTAAAATCTTTCAGAAACAGCTGTGAGAAAGATAGGACTGCTAATAGGATATTGCTTTGAATGAAGGTTGAAGTGGTGGTGGTGGTGGTCATGACTGTCACCACTGTTGGTTTTTGTACCCAACTTTAACAGGTTAATATGCTAAAGAAACAAAATGAGTAGAAAAAATGAACAGTTGAAAGTAAAGAGAAAATAAGAATTCTTGATGGAGTAAGGTCCTCAGAGAACAGAGGAAATGGAACCAGAGCACAGAATTATTCTAGGACACAGGGAAAAAAATTAGTATAAGGAAAGGAGACTCCTTGTGACACTGAAATCTCAAAATAGTTACTGAAAGCCAACTATCCAAATCAAATGTCTCATATAATCAATCTGTATTACACTGAAATAGAAAAGTGAGTTTTTAATTCCTTCATGATATAAAAGTTGTTAATAATTAGAGCTATTTAACTCAGCACAGCATTCCTCTAAATGACATCATTGTGTCACTGCACTATTTTGGCTAAACTCCCTCTGGTTTAATTTCAGAAACATTCCCTGAATAAAATACCAAATTAAAAAGAAATAACATCTCATGATTTCTTTAAAATATTTCAACTAATTTCAAAGGCATGCTTCCTGGAAAAGACTTATAAAGTTCCTTTTATAGGTCTGACCATAACGGAGAAGGACATTATAGAAAACAGCAGCAGCTACCAAACTACCCAGCTTTTAAAAGTACCTTCCTTCATACAATAAATATGTTCCTGAAAAGTTCTTTAAAAATTGAATTTATATTGTGGATGCCATTTAAAGCTGAAAAAAAAAAATTTGATTCTGCCACTTACTATTACATGTTCTAGAACAAGATACTAAAATAGATTACTTTCTTGCAATTTTCTATAGATTAAACTTTCCATTCTGTCTGGCCT
This sequence comes from Sciurus carolinensis, assembly GCF_902686445.1. Lineage (NCBI taxonomy): Eukaryota > Metazoa > Chordata > Mammalia > Rodentia > Sciuridae > Sciurus > Sciurus carolinensis. The sequence goes on from NC_062217.1 coordinate 119,423,277, forward strand.
TATTTGGCTGCCTCAGAGAGCCAGCCTAATCCATCAAGATGAACCAAGAATTACCTTTTCTATGAAATGTAATATTAATGCCTATTTTGCAGCACCCACCTATTGTCAAACTTCACAGATCAATGGACAAACGTGCAGGCTGTTTTTATTCTTCACTGGTTCAGGGTACCAAACAGTGGGGTTTCCATATTTAACAAATAAAAATAAATCACTAAAAATTAAGTTCAATTTCCAACAGATAAGGAATACTTTGTTAATATAAATATGTCTCAAGCAACATTCAGGACATAATTTTGCCTAATTATTAGAAAACTATTCTTCATTGATCTGAAATTCACATTTAACCAGATATCCTATATTTTATCCAGAAACCCTAACCAAAATGACACTTATCTCCAGTGGCTATGGCAGAAATGGAATGCAAAAGTCAAAGTAAACGCTAAAAGCTCAAGTGTTAGACCCCCATATACACATATACTCTCACTCTCAGTTAAATCTGCTCTATTTTCAAACACTACAAATTTCCTCATTCAGGTCTGGATTTGGAACTTTATAGCAGATAGAATTTCATTATCATAAACACAAATGTGTAAAAACATAACTTTCTTTTCTATAATAAAATTATTTTTTTATTCCAAGCCTCATTTTGCTCACAGCAAAAACTTAATCTAGTCCCTTTCAAGTAAACTCATCCCAATGCACTTATTTCTTAGTCTATTTAGGTTTATAACTCAATCACATTAAGGTTTAAATCTCTTTTTCAGATTTTTCTCCAGATACCTCCTCCCTGAGGATGCATCTAAGCCATGCAGTTGCCAACCCAGGACAGTTGGAAAGCATCCATCTAGACATCCATCTGGATCTGCCTTGATTCTTCACTGGCCTCCTGCTCCTGATGCATCTTCTTGCAGCTAGTCTTCAGCATGGGGCAGTACTCACTAAAAGGCACTTTCAGGTCTGTGGTTCTCTCAGTTCCCACCACCTCCTGTGGTGCTGGTGATCCCTGAGATCGGCTGCACCTTCCTGCAACCAGTTCTCTTTGCTTCACCTTATCTTCTCCATGTGATCAAGCTCCTTAACCCCTTCTCTCTCTGACTTCTGTACTACTTTCTGATCCCAAAGAAATTGTTCTGATTCCCTTATATGCTATCCCAGAAATAAAAAGAAAGTCTCAGCTGACAACATGGCAGAAATCATTCACTCTTCCCCTAAGACTACTTTTTCACTCCCAGAAGTTCATTGAAGAGCTAGGATTCACTGGCCAACTCAGATATCCCAAAGTTCAATGCAGCAAGTTCTACTATGTCTCCCAGCCTGGAGAATGGTGGACGTAGTGGCAGAGAGTAATAGGAGACCAGCACAAAACAAACCATGTCTAAACTTGTCCTAATCCCATCCAACTCTCCCCCTTTTCTCCAGCTTGGAGGGTATTTCCTAGAGTAGCAGGGAAGAGAGGGGAAAAAAACCTGTTATACTTGCTTGTCTCTCCTTGTACAATATCAAAAATTTGCTTTTTTTTAATTATCTAAACCTGATTTTAAACTTTCCTTCAGTGTGGGTGGCCCAGTGTGTGAGAAAAAAATTTTTTAAAAGAGCATGATAAATGTCTCAAAGTAAAACACTGCCACACAATCTTGCATTTTGCTTCTAGAAAAGTACCTCTGATTTTTTAGCACCCTGAAATCTAACTTTACCATATCAATCTCCCTTCTTAATAATCCTTTGGCAGCCATCTTATACCATCTAGACCACTGGTTTTCCTACCCAGGACCTGCTTTCCTCTTGTAACAATACTTATCCATACCTTTCCAAGTTAAATAATGCCACTGTGGCATGTTAAGCATTAGGATTCCATTTAGAGCCTATTATAAGAAATTGGGAAAGAATGGAGGAGGGTAAGAACTTATCAAAACATAACCTGCTTTCACCTATCAGTTTTCAAATCACCTATCAGTCCTATAGTAATATTCCCATCACATGATTATTGTAAAAATAAAGTAAATTAAAGGTCTAGCCTGAAAAATAGACACTACCTCAACCTCGGAAGATTAGATACCCTTATTTCTAAAGAATGTTCAGTAGATATTCTCTCTAGACCTCTCAATCTCTCTGTCAATAATCCATAAGCAAACAATCACATGCACTAGAAGTTCCTTTTATTACATAAATAATTATTACCTATTTTTTATTTGTTAAAGTAAAATGTTACATGGGATGTTTCTTACTTCAGAGCAAAATATTTACATAATGTGGGAAGAGTGTATCTTCTTTCCATATACCGACTTTCTTTATAATTCTATCATATTTTTACAACCCCTTCTAGTAGAAAATTGTTTTCATGTATAAAGAACACAGTTTTTATCTTGCTGTGGGACAGAGTCATATGTGCTTTTTTATTTTCAGCAGACTGGCCTCACACAGTGATGGGGATTTTATTCATGAAAAATGACTTGTGTTAGTACTTAGGAAGAGAGGCTTAAAAATAATAAAGTACTTTCTGCCTTTCCTGAAACCAAGTTACAAGTTTTTTCATTATGTAATACACTATCTCATTTTTAATGCATCTCCATTTTTAAAAAAATCCAAACCTCCCAAATTACAGCAGAGTAATTTTGAGTTCCCTTTTCAACAGGAAGTTCTCACTCTGTTGTTTACTCCAGCCTTGGAGTATGTAACAGCTGATTTTTAGAGTATGATGAAAGAGTATATTTGCATAGATTACTAGATATAAAATGAGTTATGGTTTTTAAAGCATGGTTTCCCTTTATGAATAAAATTGTAATTGCTTATAATATGATATAATGAAATGAATTCTTAGCCCTTTCCTAATTCCATCAATTCTGGATCAAGTTCACAATGAAATGTAGCAAGTAAGAAATGCTAATCATATTTTTCATTAATAATCATCAACTATATATTACTTCTGGTGTCTATAATTCCTCTAATATGCACTTGTATTTTCAGAGAAGTCTTAGGTAATATGCACTTCACCTTCTACAAGCTATATATTAACTACATTTTTATTATTTTGAAGTGTTATTACTCTTAAGTTTAGTGGTCTTCAAAATAAGTTTTTAATGCCAAATTTCATAAATAATAATGTTAACAGCATCGTCTACTTATCCTAAAAATACCATTATCCACACTTCTCAGTATCGCCAAATAGTATTTCAGGCTACTGTAAGAGCTTAATGTATGTTTTTACACATAATACAGATGTATATTTTTATTAGGGTGGAAAAAGGGTCAAGCTAGAATTTACTGTCCATTTTTTCTCAACAAATTCACACTACTGCCTACCAGAAATTATGTTTTTTTCACATGACACTGTATCATACTCACAGGACTTGCTACTTCAACTTAAGGTAAGAAATGATTCCTTTATCCTGAAGTATGAAACTTCAGCTTGGGCCAAAGAGCTGACAAAGGAACTTTAAAACTTAGAGACTTACCAAAATGATTTCCCACATTTAATTCATCTAAATTCACATGTGAGCATTCTTGAAATTATAAAAAGTATTGTTAACTATTCTCAAGGACTTTCACATTAAAGTTGGGGAAAATGGCCAAAACTCAATTACCTTGAATTTTACAAATATAAATTTAGGATGAAGAACTTCTGTAACTCCCAGTGTTTGAATGGAGAATTTAGCAGAACAGAGATAAATATCAATAACTCAGAGGGAGGAAATACAGTAGACCCCTTTATCCAGGAGGGATATGTTCCAAGACACCCAGTGATGCCTGAAACTTGGATAGTATGAAACTCTCTAATTTAATGCCTTTCCATCTTAACTAAGCCCTTGTCATGAATAGTGGCCATAAATTTTGCAGTTTGAAGTGTAACAGTAAATTAGCACAAATTTCTTTTCCATTCTTCATAATTTTACAGATTTGGTCTTACTATATAGCTCTTGGCAACCTCAGTATGTGATTTCTTTTCTCTCCAAAGTAGAGAATTTTCACCTTTTAACTTAAAGGAAGCACTTTACAACTTCTCTTTGGTATATTTGAATTGCAAAAAACTAGCATCACTACTTTTGTATTTGGGGGTCATTATTAAGTAAAATAAGGGTTACTTATAACCAAGTACTGCAATGCTATGACAGTCAATCTGAAAACCTAGACAACTATAAGTGACTAATAGGCTGGTAGAGTACATACCTGAACAAAGGAATGAATCATGTCTTAGGCAGAACAAAGCAGGATGATGTGAGATTTCATCATGCTACTCATAATGTTGCACAATTTAAGACTTGATAATTATTTATTTCTGGAGTTTTCCATTTTAATATTTTCAGGCAATGGTTGACCATAGGTAACTAAAACCATGAAAAGTGAAACTGCAGATAAAAAGAGACTACTATGCTGTAATTTCTTCATTAGGCAAATAGGTTAAAAACAAATATGTACTTAAACTTTAAAGTACAAATAAAAACCCTCAAAATAATTTAAAAAGTTCTATCCCATAATCTATACTTCCTATCAACCATCAGTACCACACTTGGAAAATCAGCCACAGGTCAGCTGTTGATGCTGTATGGATGCAGCTACAGATCATTACCTACTTAATTGTGTATATATCTAATAGGCTCATACAGTTCTTTTGGAACAAAGGTTTTATAATGGAGTAGATGATAAATACTGAACTATGATACTACCAGATGCTATAATAATATGAAAGCATTTATATAGAGAATATTAGCATGCATTAACACTACACGCTACAGTCAAAAATATTTTTAAATTAGGCCAATAAAAATACAGTTAAAAAAGAAGAATGAAATGTACATTAGAGGTTAATATCATGGCATGCTAAAATTCTACAAGTGATGCTAAAAATGTTGAACTAACTATATTTTATTTGGTCAATGAATACACATATCAGTTGACCATAGGAAAAAAAAGAAAAACCATTTACACTATAAAATTCCAAAATATCCTATTGAAATTGTAATATTGACTCTGCAAAATATTATTTAGATGAGCTTATATTTTTGGTTGTTTGAAATGAATGTAAAACTATACATACATGATACCCTTTTAAATTACTAAACAAAATTTAGAGCAAACTGGCAATACCACTCCATCTTCTCATGACATTTGCCCTCACTAGAAGTATTTCAGCTTAAGTATTTCTACTGCCCTCCCATTTAGAGCATGAGATATAGTATAAAAGCTGATTAGCTTCCTCCTAACTAAACAATTGGAAACTGCCTGAATATAGTATTTTAAGAGCAAAACTGAGCATAGCTTTAAAAAAATAAAGGAACAAACTGAACTTCTCATTACATATTAAATTAGCTCTCGGGCAATTAGGCCTTAACCAAGAAACAGCATAACATCTACAGAAGGCTGTATGACTGGTGTGTTCCAGTGTCAGAACTCTGGCCTCATTTAAGCAGCCTCAAAAATTCCTTTGAATTTTAGCCAATAGCACCCCAGGCACTCTCCCAGCACCAGTATTAACACAGAAAGCTATAGCAGTAGCAATAATATTTTCATCTGTAACAATCATTGTGATGTTTTCTGATTATGTATGTAAATATAGAGGTACATAGCCTGGATACATAAGTTTATTATAACTATGTTTGAGATTTCATTAGTTATATAGTAAATATGTGACTAAGCTTTATTTTCTGGAACAAACACTACTGAGTCAATACCAGATGGCCCCAAGATCAGTTTGGCCAAGTCACAGTAGACACTTCAGAGCTAAAGTACTACATTCTTACTCTTTGGCAGCATAAGCCTTAGACTCAGTAGTTTTCACATTTGATCCATTCTCTTTCACTTGTGGCAAAGCAATATGCAAAAAACAATTTCACAACTGCTAAAATATGTGATATACAAGAATATAATATGTTTAGAAACCCCACACATGAAAAAGGAACTTCAGAATAAACTATAATTGAAAAGATAAAAGTGACAGATCTTTAACTACATTGAAAAAATGAAGATTCAAATAAATAAAACCAGAAATGAAAGAGGAGACAACAGAACTGATACAACGGAAATACAAAAAAATCATAAGACTATAATGAACAGTTAATTATATGCCAATAAATTGGACAATCTAGAATAAATGAATAAATTCCTAGATAGACAAAATCTATCAAGATTGGATAACGAGAAAACAAAAAATCTGAAAAGAGACCAATAAGTATGAAGATAGAATCAGTAATAAAGTCTTTCATCAAAGAGCCTAGGATCTGATGGATTCACTGCTGAATTCTAAAAAAAAAAACATTTAAAGAAGAACCAATACAAATTCTTCTCAAAACTCTTCCAAAAAATTGAAAGAGGGACTACTTCCAAACTTGTTTCACAAAGCCAGCATTACCCTGATACTAAAGCTTGAAAAGAACACACACACACAAAAATTACAGGACAATATCCTTGATAAACATAAATGTAAAACTCCTCAACAAAACACTAACAAAATGAATTCAACAACACATTAAAAGATCATTTACCATGATCTAGTGGAATTCATCCCTGGGATAAAAGGATGTTTTAACATATACAAATCAATAGATGAGATATACCATATTAACAGAATGACAGACAAAATCATATGAACATATCAATAGATGCAGAAAAAGCATCTAACAAAATTCAACATCATTTTATGATTAAAATTTCTAATTTCTAAAATTAGATACAGAAGGAATATATTTCAATACAATGAAAGCCATATAACAGAAACCCACAGTTAACATTTTACCCTGTAGTAAAAAATGGAAAGCTTTTCCTTAAGACCAGGAATAAGACAAGGATGTTCACTCTTATCACTTTTATCAACACTGTTCTGGAAGTTCTAGCTAGAGCAATTGGGTAAGAAAAGAAATAAGTCATCCAAATCAGAAAGGAAGAAATTAAATTGTCTCTGGATATGACATGTTCTTACAGATGGAAAATGTTGAAGATATTACCAAAACACTTTTAAAACTAAGACATGAGTTCAGTAAAACAGAACACAAAATTGACATGCAAAAATCAGTAGTATTGCTATAAACTAACAATGAACTATCTCAAACAGAAACCAAAAACAGAAATCAAGAAAACAATCTCATTTATAATAACTAAGAAAACATAAAATATTTAGGAATAAATGTAATTAGGGATGTAAAAGCTCTATACACTGAAAACTAACAATTACTGATTAAAGAAATTGAAAAAGACACAAATAAATGAATAGATAATCCATGTTTATGGATCAGAAGAATCAATACTTTCAAATGTCCATACTACCTAAAGACAATCTAAAGAGTCAATGAAATATCTATTCCAATGGCAAAATTCCCAAAATGTCAATGTCATTTTTCAAAGAAATAGAAAAAATATCCTAAAGTTCATAAGGAACTACAAAAAACTTCAAACAGCTCAAGGAATCTTGAGAATCTTAAACAAGAATTTTCAAATTATATTATAAAGTTACAGTAACCAAAATATTATGAAACTGGCATAAAAAAAAGAACCAAGGGATCACAACAGAAAACCCAGAAATATATCTACATATATATATCATTAAATAATCTTCAACAAAGATACCAAGAATCTACAATGAAGAAAGGATAGTTTCTTCAATAAATGGGACTGAGAAAACTGGATACCCATATGTAAAAAATAAAGAGAAAGAAACAAGAAAAGTACTTAAAAGAAATTCTATTCTTATATTATATACAAAAATCATCTGAAAATGAATTAAAAGTTTAAACATGAGATCTGAAACCATAAAACTGCTATATGAAAACCTAGGGGAAAATCTCCATGACATTGCTATTGGCAATTATTTTTTCGATATGATAATAGGCAATAAAAATAAAAATAAATTGAGACTGCACTAAACCCAGAAGTTTCTGTACAGCAAAGAAAACAACTAAACAAAAAAGCAACCCCACAGAATGGGAGAAAATATTTGCATACCATATTATCTGATAAGGGGTTGATATTCAAAATATATGAGGAATTCATTCAAGTCAATATCAAAACAACCAAATAAACCAGTTAAAAATGGGCAAAGAGCCAAAACAGACATTTTTCCAAGGAAGACATACACTTGGCTAAGAGGTATTATGAAAGGTGCATGACATTATCAATTATGAGGGAAATTTTTAAAAACACACAAGGTATTACCTTACATCTGTAGGAATGGCTACTACCAAAAGTTCAAAAGATAACAAAGGTTAGTAAGGGTGAGCAGAAAAGGGACTCCTTATATGTGGTGGTGGGAATGTAAATTGATATGGTCATTATGAGAAACAGTCTGTGGGTTTCTCAAAAAAATTAAAATTAGGGTTTGGGGCATAGCTCAGTTGTAGAGCACTTGCCTGGCATACATGAGGTCCTGGATTCAGTCCCTAGCACTGCAAATAATAATAATAATAATAATAATAATAATAATAGAAATAAAACTACTATATGATCTAGCAATTCCCTTCTGGGTTTATATCCAAAGGAAATGAAATCAGAATTTGGAAGAGATATCTTCACTTCCATCTTCACTGTAACACTATTCACAATAGCCTAGACATAGAAACAGTTTAGAGTCCACTGAGAGACAAATGGATTTTAAAACTATGGCCAACTGGTGCTCACTTCAGCAGTACATATACTAAAATTGGAACAATAAGATGGCCCCTACACAAGGATGACATGCATATTTGCAAAGCTTTCCATATTTTTTAACTAATTGCTGATTGTCAAACAAAGTTGTAAAATTATAAAAAAATTAAATGTTATATGTATAATAGAATATCATTTGACCTTTAAAAAGAATGAAATCTTGCCATTTGTGATAACATGGATGAACCTAGAAGATATTATTCTAAGTTAAACAAGCCAGACATAGAATTCAAAATAATGCATGACTTCACTTATATGTGCAATATAAAAATACAGAACTCATGGAACAGAGAGTAGAACAGTGTTTGCCCAGGTCTGAGAGGTGAGGAAAATTGGAGATGTGGTGCAGGGATACAAACTTTCATTTATAAGATGAATGAGTTCTAGTGATCTAAAGTATAGCATAGTGACTATAGTTAATTTAATATATACTTGAAAATTGTTAAGAGATCTTACATATTGTTATCACAAAAAAAAACTGTGTGGGTTAATGAATATGTTAATTAGCTTAAATTTTGGTAATCATTTCAATATATGTATACACATATATACACAAATATATCAAAATATCACATTATACACATTGAATAAAATAATTTTATTTATCAATTATCCTTCAATAAAGATGAAAAATAAGCTATAAAATTTGTGATAAAGAATGGTACTATAATTTGAATTTGGTTTTACCCTCAAGTGTTCATATATTAGAGGCCTGTTCCCAAGTGTGATGTGAGAGGTAGAAACTTTAAGAGATGGGGACTGGGGCTTAGATCACTGGGGCTCTTCCCTTGAAACACTATAAAACAGAATTAACTCTTTGGGAACAGTAGTATTTCTTCTCAATACCAATTTTTATCAACAATCAGGGACTTAGTTATGTCTATATAAGACATGCACAAATGAGCACAATATGGATGCTAATGTTCCCGCTTTTTAGCACCTCTGAAATGCTATCAGCCTTGTAAATTTTAAAACAACCTATAACAAAGCATTAACTATTTCAATAAGCATCCCCCACTATAAGCTGCCCACAAGGCAAACTATTATACAGCAAACAACCTTGTAAAAATTAATAACTCTTTTCTGGAACAAGAAAACCAACTAGTATACTTGATTCAACAGTTTTCTACCCAAGTGCCACCAAGAAACTGAACTTCAGAGACAACAGATGGAACAGAATAAAAAAACTGAAGACTTAAAATATGTCTCTATAATGTTTTTACGTTACTAATTTAATACAAGACAGCTACTTGTCATGACTGTTAACTATTCATAGTGGAAATCAAATATTGGAAGTAGAACAAATGTTTAATAATGCATCATTTTGATCATTCATTTTAAAATAAAAGGCAAGGTTGTTACATAAAAATCCATAAGCTTTCTTTCTTCGGACTTTAACTATAGAAAAAGCAATCATCTATAAAGATCTGCAGTTTATGAAGTAGTGAAAATGGTCTGATGACTATTGCAATAAGTAGGAAATGTGAATATTAATTCAGGATCTGCTACCCACTCAGAATAACCTTAACTGATGTATCAAACCTTCTCTCCCTTCATATTACAAAACTGAAAAATAAATGCAATCATCTTTTACCCCCTTTGGAACAAACAACTCTGTATGATCAAATAAAAATAGAATTGCATATGTGGTGAATAGAATAAAACATGTCTGAGTTTATCTGAACTTTGGTGTAGCACACTGCTTCATAATTCAACAGTTTTAATACCTGTGCAATGAATTTTTAAATGATGTCTGAAATGCTTTGAAATATTCAGAAACAGATTTTAAAACAGCATAATCATTTTACTTGAGTAAATAAGAAACATAATACCATCTAACACATGAATACTTTAGCAGTCTTTGGTTCACTTACTCTTAAAAGGAATAATTGAATCAAAACTCTTTCACGAGAGTTGGATTAATTACAGAACAAGGAATGGAAGGATCTTCTCCCAATTGAGCAATTAACATATTTCATCTAACACAGGCCACTGATGTGAATCAACAGTTATACAGTCATTGTTCTAGAAGCTTAGCATCTCCCCTTAGTGCTCATTCAGTCCAGCTCCCAATTATACTTCTCCTTCAATTTCACCTAATTAACTCCAAATGCATATGTTTCTTATTTTGGAAGGTCTTAAGTAAAATACATTTACAATCTCCATTTTAATGTTAATCCCAGTGGGAAATTAGTTCTACCTTACATTGTCCTTGCAGATGAGCAACTACCAGGGCAATATCCTTGCATATCCCCTTATCCTACCTGATGCATGACATCTTTCTTGCTATAAAACATACTTGGTGGAAGATTACTACTGGAATTTATCAATTTCCTCTTCTCTGTATGCTGCTATACATCAACACCAGGCCTAGTACTGTGCAATTTTATTCTGCTAAGCACTGTTTTCACAGGATTTCTACATTGTTGTCTTGTATCCTCAGAGTTCTTGAGTTCTGGGGTAAGCTTAAAATTGTTTTCTATGTGGTCAAGTATTATCCATCTGGAATTTCCTATTTCTTTTTTTTTTAATTTTAAATATTTAATTAACAAATATTGAATATATCCAAGGAATATAAAATGATTTGATATATAAATCTATACAATATCTATCATATATGTCAATTACTATAATCAAATTAATATATCCATCCCCATCCATACTGTCCATTAGATTCCCCAGAACTTAATCATCTTATAACTGAAAGTCTGTACTCTTTAACAAACATTTCCCACTTTCCTATCCCCCAACTCCTGGGCACCACTCCTTCTACTTTCTGCTTCTGTGAGTTTGACTTTCTTGGGGATTCTGTACATAGGTGAAATCAGGCAATCTTTGTCTTTCTCGGTGTGACTTATTTCTTTTTGTGGGGAGGGGTGGTCCTGGGCATTGAACTCGGGGGCACTCAACCACTGAGCCAACCCTATTTTGCATTTTATTTAGAGACAGGGTCTCAGTGAGTTGCATAGCACCTCACTTTTACTGAGGCTGGCTTTGAACTTGTGATCCTCCTGCCTCGGCCTCCCGAGGCACTGGGATTATAGCTGTGTGCCATAGTGCCCAGCTGTCTGCCTTATATCACTTAGTATAATATTCTCTAGACTCATCCATATTATCACAAACAGAAGAATTCCCTTTTTTTTTTTTGAGGCTGACTAAAAATATTCCATTGTGTATATATATATCACATTTTTTATCTATTCATCTAAACACTTAATTTGTTTCCACATCTTAGCTATTGTGAATAGTGTTGCAATTAATATGGAAGCACAGTTATCTCTTCAAGATACTGATTTCATTTCCTTTGGATATATGCCCAGAAGTGGGATTGCTAGATCATATGGTAATTCTATTATTAATTTTTTTCATACTGTTTTCCATATTGACTATACCAATTTACATTACCACCAACAGTGTAAAAAGATTCCCTTTTCTCCCTATCATCACCTACTCTTGTCTCTTCTTTCACACCTGCTAAGATGGCTATTATGAAAAAAAAAGAAGCACAATTTTGTTTTCCAATTTAAGGATACTGACCTGCAGTCATTTTCACTAAGTAAGTTGCATATAATTTATTTCTACTTTACTTCATTGTTAAGTCTTTATTTTAAATTCAATTCCTACTGTACAAGGTATTATAGACCCTTCTGGTCTTGGAATTATCTAAAAGGGGTAACACCTACCCAGCCTAGTAAAAGAAAAAAAGCAGTTGTTCATTCCTGCACATCATCACTACAAAAAGGATCAAATTGTGCTGAACAATACCATCTGGAAGCACAAAGGAAGTCTAGATACATAGGATGTAATTATTACAAATTGGATTTTAGCCAGAATATTGGGTCTAAGACCCTATTTCCCCTGTGGATTGCCATGGTACAAGAAATTGAGCCCTTAATTTCACTGTCCATCAAGAGATGTTTCCATAGATACTTACTAGAACCAAATGTTACAACTCCCTCCTTGAGGCATACCATGTTCTTTCTGTAACAGATCACCAGCTACTAAGACTATAGATATTCAAAAACATTTAGGCCTATATGTTTAGAACATTACTGTACCCTACATATAGTACAAAATTATATATACTAGAGGAAATATCCTTATATAAATTATACACTATTTTTAAAAAAACAACATTATGATAGCTACTAATACTAACCACATTAGGTGCTATGCTAAACACTTTGTACACTTTAAAGGATTTATTTTATACTTGGTATAAAATTTTTTCCAAAACATCCTATAAATTAGGAGTTATTTTCTTTGTGTTTTAAATGAAGAAACTTGGGTGCCCAAGGAAGTACAAATAGTCCAACTAGGTTTAGCTAACTACGAAACCCACATTCTAACTTTTGCACTACATGGATTCTATGAGGGTATCACCAATCAGACACCAAACTGTATGAAACAGATAAAAGCTAAGACTGGAAAAAAAAAAATGAAGAGTTTACATATTAACTAGAAGTCATAGGGTATGGTGTCAGGAGGGAGAAAGACTTCAATTTAAAGGAAAAATAGTAGTTAAATAAACAAATAGAAAGGCACTGTGTACTCTTAATACCAAGTTATATGAAATTTATTCAAAGATCAAAAGGCAAGAATAACAAGCCATGATCAGGGAGACAAGAATCAGCCACACGTGATATGTTTGAATATGGGTGTGTACCTGAAGCATAGTATTTTAATTTTCAAATACTGTGTAAAATGTGCTTCAGTCTATGTAATGTTCAACTCAATGTGTCAACTTTAATTTATATTAAAGAACTTCAGAAACCTCTGGAAATGGAAAGTGTTTTATAATATTATTATAAGTATTAAGGGTAGAAGATGAAAGAAAGAATTAAATCAGAGTCTAGATTATCAAATCTTATTTTATTTTACTCTACAGAACCAAAGCCCCCAAGAAAAATCTCTTGATTTATAACTTTTTGAATTAATACATAGGTCTGGGATCTCTATAATAGTTAGAGATTGCTATTTCCATTCCTTTGTAACACCAAGCAGAGGATAAAACCAAACAGTCCAAGCAGATAAACTCCAAGATTGTATCCTCAGGTAGTGAAAACTTTTTAAAGAGCTTCCAGATTTTCAGGTTAATCCTGCTTTGTCATTCATCTCTTTCAGGCTAACTCATCTCTGGATACCTATCTACCACCTCATCTATCACCTTTTCCAAGCAAAGCTATTTTGAAAATTTAGTCTTTTTGAAAGTAAGAAACTGTAGAGATGCTTGTGCTCTGACCCAAGGAATAGCTTAAGTTCATGCCTAGAAGAGAAAACACAATAACTTTTCAAAAAAAAAAAAAAAAAAAGGAGGTTTAAAAAAATGGAACAAAGTACTCCAGGGGTCTATCTGGTGCTGGAAAAGAAATGCTTCTAAAAGTTGCTGAGTTACATAGCTCAGTGGTAGAGTACTTGCCTCACATGCATGAGGCTCTGGGTTAAATTCCCAGCACCGCAAAAAAAATCATATATCTATATTTCAGAGCTAAGGTAACACTGACATTTTCTGTTGCTTTTTTTTAATTTTTTTTGTTGTTGTAGATGGATACAACATCTTTATTTATTCATTTATTTTTATGTGGTGCTGAGGATCAAACCCAGTACATCATATGTGTGAGGCAAGCAAGCACTCTACCACTGAGCTACAGTCCCTACTTTCTGTTCCTTGAAAGAAGTAAGTAGAAGAATTAAATATGTTAGGAAAAAAAACTAAAATAAAACAATGCCAGTCTTTGGCATATAGAAATCTGAGAACCAACACCCTTCTGAATTTTAAAAGTGAAACAAAACACATTTGATTTTAATTGCCTATAATCCAAGGACTAAAGTTTGGCTGCTTCTTCATTCCTAGGAATACCACCACCAATAATATTTATTATTTGCCATGAGTCAGGTATGTGAGCCTAGAGAGGATACAGCACTGAAGATCATGAGTCCAAAAAGTCTCTCCTTATGCAGCTTACATTCTGCCACAACAAAGAATGATAAATATAATCAGACTGGAGAATAACACATGACTAATTCCTGGTACAAAGAATCTGCCTTAAAACAAAGAAACTTTCTTGTTGAATTAGCAATTTTACAGAGATCTATATCTTTCCCAGTAGTAGAAAAACAATTTCTGCTATGTGTTTAATAGGTTTTTAAAGTTTTAAAGGAATTGAATGGAAGAGAAAAGGCAATTTCCAGTAAGTCAAAGAAGAGTTGATGTTCTGACTTTTTGAACACTGCCCATCTAGGATACATGACACTCAAGGTTTGAGTCAGATTGTATAGTTTTGACATGCCTTATTAACTCTAGGACATTAAAGAGTTACTTAACTCTATCAATAGTTTTCTCATCTGTAAAATGGTTCTAATAAAACTAATTCCACTGTATCGTTAAAAGTATTTAGTGACCTAATTAATGTTTTAGTCCTACTATGTGGCATATAGTTGTCATTTAATAAAAAGCAATATGATTTATATGTGTGTGTGTATAAACACTACACATGCCCCTCTTTCCTCATGCACATGCAGTGTACCTATGCAGCCTCAATGCCATTCAGCAGGAGTTCTACCCTTCAGCCCTCGAAGTATTCACCTTTTTCCAAATTCACAATTAGCTAATGTAAGAATCTAATCATGGAAAATGCGTTATAGAGAAAGGATAAGAGAAGAGGACAGTAACTACTGCCTGCCAACTTAAATACCCCTTGGTGGTAAAATATGATCTTGGAAACAAAACTATTAAAAATTGCATAGGCCAGAGTAGTGAGTCACAGTGTGAATTTTAAGCAACAGCATACTGCAGTAGCTCTCAGTAATTGTGACTACTTCTACTATGTGTGTTAATATCTGGGCCAGCATTAATTTCTTTAAAAAATATAATGAATTAATATTGTATCATTTTTCACATAAATTGAAGTATGTTTAGAGATAATTCATTTACCCTGGGGCATTCCATAAAACAAATGTAACACCTAGGAAATGTTGAAAGGAAGGTTAAATGTCCACATAATATTTGTGATAGAACAAAAACCTAATGCACAATTCTTCTCTCAGGCTAATATTTCTAAACCACATCATGTTGACTTAATGAGGTTTAACAAAATATAAGAAGTCCTACTTTGAAAACCCCAATCCAAAAGATCCAACACTTGTGAATTAGGCAATGGCAAGAATGCCACACCCTTTGCCACACTAACAGGAAAGATTCTTAAGTGAAAGATTCGGTGACTGACCATTAAAGTCAGTTATTTAGTCATTTTTCTAGATGCCAACTATCATTGAGCACATTCCCAAATTTCATGCAACCTAATTTAAACTTCTCACTGCCTGCTCTGATTAGAATAAACATTTGACCAAAGTAAAAGCTTGACGATCCTGACACCTAGTGGCTGTAAAGAAACTCAAGAACATCCAGCAAGGGAAGAGTGGTTATCTATTGTGACAATATCTTCAAAACCCACAGAAAGTAATCATTGTGAAGATTAGTTTTATAAAATATCAATCTCAAAGAAACCCTGTAGTTTATTTTTGTTCTAGATTTATCTTGAGATCTACACAAGGAGGCAAAAAGACATGCATTTGTTAAGTATATTTTCCACATTTAGCAAAATTTAACTCATCTTCAAAGATTAAAAAAGAAAACTAGAAGTCAATTCATATTTTGGCAGATTCGTGACTCTTTTCCTTAACTTTATGTACACCCACAGCTTTTCCTACTCTGAGTGATTTTTCTTTTCAGGTATCCTGTGGCAATTATAAATGTCACTTGGCCAAGCCAACATATGCCACTGAGGCATCATTAGTCAAAGGGTAGCTAGACCTTCACAAACAAGAAGGAATTTTCTTTAAAGAGGTACAAGGACACATGTGGAAATCCCTAAAGTACACATCTAAAAATAAGGACCACACTGAACACTGCAGGAAGTTGTATGAATATGACCAATCAGATCAGCACAAGCTATTTCTACCCTAAGAATTAGAAGGTACATCTCCCCAGACCTGCCTGCACTTCTGACAGGCAAGATAGTAGGAAGCCTAAAGTGCTCAGCCCCTCCACCAAGAAGGGCATTGACTCCTACCTGCTGACGTTTGAAAGCTAAATAATCCAGATTTTCCAGCTCCTTCCCAAGCTTCTGGTAGGTTTTCTGAAGGTCAGATTTGTTGGAAACATTTTTAAGACACTCAAGTGTTCTTTGAAACTGAAAATGAAAACAAAAGCACATCATTAAGATGACAGAATATTTGTCTCAATTTCCCAGATAGCAACACAGAAAGTCAATAATGAGCCTCAGTTTCTCCCATCCATAATGTACAGATAACAAATACTAGATAATTATCTTTTGAAAAATAATTAGGTACAATTATAGAATTAGAAACAGTATTCTAAGTACAACCAGTGTTATTGCATGAATGAGAAGCCTGTTTAGTCCCCACTCCAACAAAAATAGCATGCTTCATTTAAAAAAAGAATCCATGTTTTAGGATCCATTGCTGTTGTTTTAAAGAAAAACATCATAATGAATGTGTAATTCCAACTCTTAATGAGGAAGCATTAAAAGAGTTTTAGCATTCTAATTATGGAAAAAAATTCATAAAAGGTAGCTGCTTGAAATATCATTTTGCTGTAATAGAATGAGACCTGAGTTGCCTCTATAGAAAATCTAAGGAGAGTAGGTCATCCAGCAAACTTCAGAAAAAAAGATCTTTCGGAGACTGTATTTTGAGAAGGAAAACTAGTATTTTGATGATCAAAGTATATGTGACATGTTCAGCAAACATTTATTCATTTCTACTCTATAACACATGAGTTATGAAATCAGTTCTGCTGAATCAGAATGCTTTTGTTCATTTTTAAATCAGACACTCAATAAATACAAAGGTGACAAATTACATAGATCACAGAATACTGTCTGCTACTAATAATTAATTAAGCAAAGGGAACTCACAAGAAATTGAATTCCTGGTTTATTTCAGTAAATTAGAACATACTTTGGAGGGTTAATGATTGAAAATGTCAAGTAATGTAATTTAAAAGATGTTTGGATTTGCTTTCTTTTTATGTCATTTATTTTCCATGCTCTGTGTTATTAGCTAGACTTCTACAGATAAAGACTTTACCATCTTAAACACACCAAAATTCCACTGTGACTATGATGCTATAAGACAGGCTAATGAAATTTTATAGAATATATTTTAATTTCCAGGAAAACAAATTGACCCTTACTGTATCTAACAATGGAATAAGTCATATTAGAATGGCATTCTATGAAATTAAAACTTCAATTTCACGAAAGCAACATGTTCATTTCAATCCAAGATGACAGAGGAAAAGGAAATAGAAAATAACAGTACTAACCCAAGCCTTGCAGCAGGACAGCAAATTATAATCAATAAATAATCATTTAGAACCTACTATGCTCAAGGCATTGTGGATATAAAATAGATTTCCTGCCCTAAAGGATTTTACAGATTATGTGGGAAACTAGACATGAAACCTAGAAATGGGAAGGACACTGACATTTATTGAATGTCTGTTTAGCCCCAGGTAGTTTATGCTTTCCACATTACTCCTCACAAGAATGACCAGAGTTCCATTTACAAATGAGTAAACTGGGACTCAGAAAGTTCAACTGAACAGGGGTTTTACTACAATGTCTATGCTTTTTCTACCCTACCATTAACTCTAGCACAAGGCAAAGTAGTAAAGACAGTGCAAAACAGAGATAAAAGTAACAAGCAGTGAAAATTCAAAAAAACCCAGTGATCCTGACTGAGGGTCAGAGACCACATAGAAGACATAAGGGAATTTGAATTGGACCACAAAAAACAGAAGACTTTTCAGAGTCAGAAAAAGTCTACCCAGAGTCTACCTATCAGTTTCAACATAGGCAAAACCTGCTCATTTTCCCTCTCTTTGTCACATAACAAGCAAGTTCTTTTCAAAATAATTTATTGAACTTTATATTAAATATTTATAATGTTGTATGATCTTTTCTATGCCTTGCTCATTTCTTGGCTTCTTCTATGTTCAAATAAAAATAATTCCATATCTAAGATTTTAAAGAATTTAAGTAATTTTATCTTTTAAATAATTAGTTTTCCAACTAATCCATTTAATTCTAAAACATTCTTTATCCCTTGCACTTTCTCTAAGAAATTTTAGCTCTACTTCTTAAATATTTTTTCTTCACATTTATCTCTTTGACCTTTACATAACTCCAAATGGGAACTTTAAAGGAAATATACTTGTAAGAGTTCAAAATAAGAAACACACACACACACACACATACACACACACAAAAAAAATACTTTCAGGTAATTTACCCATGATCAAAAGGGAGAAAATCCAGTAATGAAACATCATCGAGGGTATTTTAACTAAAGGTTGGAGTTTGCATAATGGAGAGATTTTAGCTTGAACTGAGTATCAGGATTTGTAGCTTTCATTTATTGATTCCAAAAAGCTCAAAAACTACTATGATTCATTCATTTAAGTAGATTGCTTTAACTTAAAATAACAAATAATCAACAAGGAGAGATCATACAAAATCTGCACTATAACTCTGAGTTAGATTCCTACTAAACACACCCCACACTAAACTACCCACATATACATTTAAAGTACTAAAGATAAAAGCAGTCATTGTCTTTTGCAGATGAAGCTGAAGTATAGATGGTAAAAATAAGATTGGTTGAAACTATGCAACTCCTAAAAGAAAATGTAGCACATTAGGCCCAGGCAACAACTCTCAATAGGACCCCTAAAGCTCAGGAAATAATGCCAAGAGTTAATAAATGGGATGGAATCAAATAAAAAAGTTTCTTCACAGCAAAGGAAACAATTAAGAATGGGACAAGGAGGGGCAGGATGGCAGACTAGAGTGAGGCAGCAATTCTCCTAGCTCTGCTGCCCAGAAATCGGGCAGTGGGAATACTGCTTCTCTGAAGTTTAGAGAAAAAAATTCTGAGACTGGAGGGGCAGTCTGCCCTAACTGAACCAGAGACTGTTCAACTCATTAAACAGATCTACAAAAAAGTTGCCCTGAGTTTATCAATCATTAGCAGATTGCCGATCCAAGAGTCATCTTGGAACTATAGCTTGGCAGCACCAACAGGAATTGAAAACTTAGATCCATGAGTTTGCAAGTAGTCAGCATAAACCTACCTAAGCCTAGCAAAGACTTAACTGATCCTAACAAGCACATGGAAAATCAGAAACTTGGGGAACACAAGTTAGAGATGCCAGAGAGAACTTGCTGCTCCCAGAGTCTGTGAGTTCTGTGGCATGCTAGGGCTAACAAGGCCAGTTACAGTGGGTCAAGAAGTTGGAAGAGTGGGTGTGAGGGCACCCAGTTCTCAACTTGCACAGCAGACTAGTCCCAGCAATCTCCTAGTCTGGCACCCACCAGGTTCCCAGGACCCACACAGACAGCACCAGCTAGGTCTCAGCACCAACCCAGTCCCTGGGACCCTCCCTGATCCAGCACCCACTGGGTCCCTGGGTCCCCAGTGCCTGCCAGGTCTGGCACCAGTCTGGCACCTGCCTGAGCCCTCTAGCCCCAGTCCCCCAGCCCCCTGACCCACCACCTAGCCTACCAGTCTGTCTACTAGGCCCATGGTTTTGCTGCCAGCCCACCACTTCACCAGCAGGTTGGTCTGGCCCATCCCACAGATTTGCTGCTGGCCTACAAAGCCCATCTCTCGGAACTGATCCACCAGGCCCAGTCCACCTAGGCCTGCCAGACATAAGCACCCAGCTACAGTCCAGCCTGCCTCGCCCACAACTTTGCAGCCAGGCCTGCTTGACCCAGCAAACAACTACCACCCAGCTGGTAGCTTTGCTGCCTGGCCCACCCATCCTGGGCCAGCTAGGCCAGCCCAACAAGCCACCATACTACCTGGCCCAGCCAGTTGCTTCACCACCCTACCTACAGCCCAGCCCACCCATACCAGTCTCCCAATAAGGGAAGTTTGGAAGTTCTAAACCCCAACCTTCAACTCAGTAAGCAGCACAATAAAAAAGTAGGACCCTTTCGAAAGCCCATCCTTCCATGCTTAGTTCATAACTCAAGAAGAAACAAAAAGTACATATACTGCAGAGCTATAATAACAAAAAATGCATGGTAGTGGCACAAAAATAGACATGAAGACCAATGGAACAGAATAGAAGACAGAGTGACAAACCCACATAAATACAATTATCTCATACTAGACAAAGGCTAGACTCTTCAACAAATGGTGCCAGGAAAACTAGAAATCCATTTGTAGGAAAACTAGAAATCCATTTGTAGCAAAATGAAATTAGACCTGTATCTCTTATCCTGCATAAAACTCAACACAAAGTGGAGTAAGGAGCTAGGCATTCGACCAGAGACCCTGCACCTACTAGAAGAAAAGTAGGCCCAAATCTCTATCATGATGGCTTAGGAACCAACTTCCTCAACAAGATCCCTAAGGCACAAGAAGTAAAATCAAGAATCAATATATGGGATTGTATCAAACTAAAAAGCTTCTTCACAGTAAAGGAAATAATGGAGAACATAAATAGAGAGCCTACAGAATAGGAAAAAATCTTTGCCACCCTGCACCTCAGATAGAGCATTAATTTCTAGGATATATAAAGAACTCAAAAAATTTAACACCAAAAAAAAAGTAAATAAATAAATAACCCAATCAATAAATGGGTTAAGGAAACAAACAGGTACTTCACAGAAGAAAAAATATGAATGGTCAAAAAATACACACAAAAAAATGTTCAATACCTCTAGCAATTAGAGAAATGCAAATTAAAACTACACTGAGATTCCATCTCCCTTCAGTCAGAATGGCAATTATCAAGAATACAATTAACAATAAATGAGGATGTGGAGGAAAAGATTCACTCATACATTGCTGGTGGAACCACAAATTGGTGCAACCACTCTGGAAAGCAGTATGGAGATTCCTTCAGAAAACTTGGATAGTAACCACCATTTGACTCAGTTATCTCATTCCTCAGTATATACCCAAAGGATTTAAAATCAGCATACTACTGTGACATAGCCACATCAACGTTTATAGCAGCTCCATTCACAATAGCTAGGTGCATTTCAACAGATGAATGGATAAAGAAAATGTGGTATATATACACAATGGAATATTTCTCAACCATAAGGAAGAATGAAATTATGGCATTCACCAGTAAATGGGTGGAACTGGAGATTATCATGCTAAGTGAAATAAGTCAATCTCAGAAAACCAAAAGCCAAATGTTCTCTCTGATTAGTGGATACCAACACACAGTAAACCAGGGGGAGGGGGAGATGAACTTAGAAGCTCATTGGATTAAAGGGAAATGAAAGGAAGGGCAAGAGAATGGGAATAGGAAAGACAGTAGAATGAATCAGACATAACTTTCCTATGTTCATATGTGAATACATGACCAGTGAAACTCCAGATCATGTACAACTACAAGAATGGTATCCTAATTAGAATAAGTTATACTCTATGTGTGTACAATATGTCAAAGTATACTCTACTATTATGTACACCTAAAAAGAAGAAATTTTTTTAAATGTGAAGATGGAACCTACAGAATGGGAGAAAAGTTTTACTAGTTACTCTTCTGACAGAGGATTAATATATGAAATGTATAAAGAACTCAAAAAAACTAACACCAAAAAACAAATAACCCAATTAATAAATAAACAATGAATTAAACAGACACTTATCAAAATAAGAGCTACAACCAACCAACAAATATATGAAAAATATTCAACATCATTAGCAATTAGGGAAATGCAAATCAAAACTACACTGAGATTTTATCTCACACCAGTCAAAATAGAAGTCATCAAGAATACAAAAATAAGGATCAAAGATGGCAAAGCAGAGGAAGCAAGCATCACCTAGCAGCTCCTTAGCATCAGGCCTACAGAGGAAGATGGCTTCTCTATAAGGTGACAATTAGAACGACAGATGTTAAAGACGACATCAGACATTTATCTTTAAAATGTATACATCAATCACTGTCATTAGTGCCACTCCTGGCTTCCCCTCCCTCTAAGAGGGGCTGGAAAGTCATTGGAACACTTTAAGATTACAGAGTAGAAACCCTGCTTTTAAGAAATACCCACAATTGGGGCTGGGGTTGTGGCTCAGTGGTAGAGTACTCACCTAGCATGCATGAGGCCCTGGCTTCAATCCTCAGCACCACATAAAAATAAAATAAAGGTATTGTGTCTACCTACAACTAAAACAAATTTTTTTTAAAAAATAAATAAATACTCACAATTAAGCCAAGCAACAGAAAGCCTCACCCCACAATTGATCCAACAACACCTGAGCCTAACAATTACTTCAACTCATAGAATTGGAAAGACAAAAAACCCAAACCACAAACCAGGTCTCCTGAAGAAACAATCAGAGGGGAACCTCAGGTCCCACACCTATAAATCTACTCATGTATTCAAAACAGAAATCCTACAATGAAAAAGAAAGATACACACAAGGACATGCATGTAAAAGACAAAGGAGAACTCACATCAACTGATGTGCAAGAGCAGGACCTCATAAAACATTAGAAACCAGGTAAAATCCTCCCAAGATTCACAATTCCCCAACAAAAGACCCCAAAGAAATGACAGTGATGGGAAATCCAGAGAAAGATTACAAAAAACTGATTATCAAAATGTTCAGTGAACTAAAAGAAGATCAAAGGAATAAATTAAAAGAGCAAATTCAGAAGATTAATGACCATTTCAATAAATAGAAATATTGAAAAGGAACACATCAAAACTCATAGAAATGAAAGATACAATCGAATTAAAAATTCACTTGAAAGCATCACCAAGAGATTAGATTATGTGGAAAACAGAACTTTAGCACTTGAAAACAAAACCTCAGGTCTTGAAGAGAGGATACTTGAATTTGAGTATACAGAATATAATAAAAGAAAAGAATAATATAACATGATCAGAATATACAAGAACTCTGAGGCAACATCAAGAGACCAAACCTGGGACAGAAGAGAACAGGGAGATACAATTAAAAGGCATTGAGAACATTTTCAATGAAACAGTCACAGAAAACTTTCCCCATATCTGAAAGGAGATAGACATCCACATACAGGAGGCATACAGGACCCCATATAGAACTAACCAGAAAACATGTTCTCCAAGACACATAATCAAAATTCCTAACATAGAAAATAAGGAAAGAATATTAAGAGACAAACATCAGTTCACATTTAGAGGCAAACCAATAAGGCTCACTTCAGAATTCTCAACTCAGATTCTAACACCAAGGAGGGCATGGAATGAGATATTTCAAGCTATAAAAGAAAACAATTGCCAACTAAGACTACTGTACCCAGCAAAACTCTCTTTCATAATCAATTGGGAATTTTAAAACCTTCCATAACAAGGATTAACAAAAAGAATTCATGACAACCAAGCCAGTTCTACAAATAGTCACAGGATCCCAAAAACAAATCATAGAACTCCCAAATGAATGAAGAGCAATAGAAGACAAATTATCTAAATGAAACCAAAAGAGAATTAAATACAATAAAAAAATGAAAATGGCAGCAAACCACAAGCACATATCCATAATAACACTGAATGTAAATGGTCTCAACTCCCCCAATTAAAAAATGTAGATTAAAAGAATGGATGAAAAAAAAATCCAACCCATATACTGTTTGCAAGAGACTCATCTAATATGTAAGGACACTCACAGGCTGAAGGTAAAAGGATGGAAAAAAATATTCCTTGCAAACAGACTTCAAAAACAAGGCAAGATATTATAACTATATGAATATTAAAAAATTAACAATTTGGCAGTTTGGTGGAATATATTTCTCTATATTTTCAGAATGCATCAATCTATTAATTTTTGTTAATTTTTTAGTATCCATATAGTTATAATATGCATGTTTATGCAAGTACCTAATATGTTTGCTATACTTTTGATGGACCCTATACAAATAGTTATGTAACAATTTGCTTGTTTTCAGGTTACTTACATTGGTCTTCATCTTAATGTTTTCACACTGGTTTTTCTGCCAGGATTTAAGGCCCTGAATGTATTGTATTGATATTGTTACATACAATATTTATGGTTATTGATAAAAGAGTGAAATGATATAAATTTTAATGCTCAAAAAGAAAAAAAAAAACAAGACAGGAGTAGCCATTCTCATATCTGACAAAACTGACTTCAAGTAAAAATTAATTGTAAGAGACAAAGAGGGTCACTTACATCCTAGTAAAGGGAATAATCCAACAACAAGAAATAATGATAGCTAATACATGTATCCCAAATGTTAACACACCCAATTACATTAAAAAAATACTCATTGACATTAAATCCCACATAGCCCCAATACAATAATACTGGGATATTTTAACACATCCATACCACAATTAGGTCATCAAAGCATAAAAATCAATAAAGATATATCTAATCTAAATGATAATATATAAAAATGGACCTAATAGACATCTACAGATTATTTTACCCCAAAAAAAGTTGAATTCACCTTCTTCTCAGCAGTTAATCAAAACTTCTCCAAAGTAGACCATATTCTAGGTCACAATGTTAGACTAAGCAAATAGAAAAATACTGATATAATCCCATGCATCATATTGGACCATAAAGGAATTAAACTAGAAATCAACAGCAAGAAAAATAACAGAAATCTTATAAATACATGGAAATTAAACAAAACTGTTTTAAATGAAGAAGAATGATCAAAGAATAAATGAGAGAAGAAATCAAGAAATTCTTAGAAATAAATGAAAATGTGTACAATGAATCAAATGCAGTCTGTAAAAATAAAAAATAATAATAAAAAAGATACAACATATCTGTGAATATGATAAAAAAGATATAAAATATCTGTGAATATGAAAGCAGTACTAAGTAATTTTTGTTTTGTACCATGGATTGAATCTAGGGGCACTTAACCACTGAGCCACATCTCCAGTCCTTTTTCTAAGTTTTTATTTTGAGACAGAGCCTCACTAAGCTGCTCAGGCTGGCCATGAACTTGTGGTTCTCCTGCCTCAGCCTCTCAAGCCACTGAGATTATAGGTGTTCACCACCATGCCCTGTCTAAGAAGAAAAATTGATTATGTTAAGTGCCTACATTAAAAATATAGAGATCCCAAATAAATAAATTTATGCTCCACCTCAAGACCTTAGAAAAAGGACAAATTAACCTTAAAACCAGTGGAAGACAGAAAAAAATAAAGATTAGAGCCAAAATTAATGAAAGTGAGAATAGGAAAACAATACATAGGATCAATGCAACAAAGAGTTTTTTAACTAAGATTGATAACCCCTTAGCGAAACTAACCCAAAGAAAGAAAGAGAGGACTCAAGTCAACAAAATTGGACATGATAAAGGAGATATCACCACAGATACTTCTGAAATCCAGAGGATCATTAGAAACTATTTCAAAAATTTATATTCCAATAAACTGCAAAATATAGAAGACACCAACAAATTTCTAGATACCTATGACCTGCCCAAATTCAATCAGGAAGATATAGAAAACCTAAACAGACTAATATTAAGTAGTGAAATTGAAACAGAAATCAAAATCTCTCAACAAAGAAAAGTTCAAGACCAGATGAATTCTCAACTGAATTCTACCAGACCTTTACAGAAGAACTAACACTAGTCTTCCTCAAATTATTCCATGAAATTGAAAGGGAGGGAATACTCCAAAATACATTCTATGAAGTTAGTATAATCCTGACACCAAAACCAGACAAAGACACATCTAGGAAAGAAAAGTACAGATCAAATCCCTGATGAACACAGATGCAAAATCCTCAATAAATATTAGCAAACCACATTCAAAAACATATCAGGAAGATAAAATACCATGATCAAGTGAGCTTCAATCCAGGTATGCAAGTCTGGTCCAACATATACAAATCAATAAATGTAATTTATCACTTAAATAGAATCAAGAACAAGAATTATATGATCATCTCAATAGATACTGAAAAAGTCTTAAACACAGCAACTATTTGTGTTAAAAAATACCAGAGAAACTAGGGATAGAAGGAACTTACCTCAATACTATAAATGTAATATACAAACAACCCAAAGCCAACATCAATAAATAAACCAAAAATCAATAAATGGGACACTATCTTCCACACAGCAAAGGAAATGATTAACAGAGAGAAGAAATAGCCTACAGAATGGGAAAAAAATCTTTGCTAGACACTCCTCTGTCAGGGAATTAATATCCAGAATATATAAAGAACTCAAAAAAGTTTAATGCGTAAAAAACAAATAACCCAAATAATAAATGGGCCAAAGAAATAAATAGAATGGAGAAAAACTGGAAGCTTTTCCTCTAAAATCAGGGATAAGGCAAGGATGTCCACTCTAACCACTTCTATTCAGTATAGTTCTTAAAACTCTAGCCAGGTAATCAAGCAACAGAAGGAAATTAAATGGATACACATCAGAAATTTTAAAAAGAAGTCAAAATATTACTGTTTATTGATGACATGATCAATAGAAGACCCAAATATTCTACCAGAAGACTTCTGAAGCTGATAAATAAATGAATTTAGCAAAGTAGCAGGATACAAGATCAACACTCATAAATCAGTAGCTTTCTTATACTCCTATAGCAATTCAGTTGAGAAATAAATAGGGAAAAACATTCCTTTCACAATAACTTCAAAAAAATAAAAATTAAAAAAAATCTGGGGCAAGAATGGAGGAAGGAGGGACTCTATAGAGGGATTAAGAGAGGAGGAGGGTGGGGGGGAGAAAAAAATAACAGAATGAATCAAAAACTATTACACTAGGTAAATGTATGATTACACAAATGGTATACCTCTACTTCATGTACAAACAGAGAAACAAGATGTATCCCATTTGTTTACAATAAAAATGAATTTTAAAAAATCTGGGAATTAACCTCACAAGGAAGTGAAATAGATTTACAATGAAAACTATGGAACACTAAAAAAAGAAAGAAGAGCTCAGAAAATGGAAACACCTCTGATGTTCTTGTAGAGGAAGAATTAATATTGTCAAAATGGCCACCACCAAAAGCAATAATACATTCAATGAAATCCCCATCAAAATATCAATGACATTATTCACAGCACTGGGGGAAAAATGATATCAGTATTTTTGTATTTGCTTAGCCTAACATTGTGACCTAGAATATGATCTACTTTGGAGAAGGTTTGATTAGCTGCTGAGAAGAAGGTGAATTCAACTGTTTTGGGGTAAAATAATCTGTAGATGTTTATTAGGTCCATTTTATGTATTATCATTTAGATTAGATACATCCTTAAATTCTTTTGGAAGAATAAGAGACCTAGAATAGCCAAAGCAATTCTAAACAAGAAAAATGACACAAGAGGGATAACAATACCCAAACTCAAATTATCGTACAGAGCTATAGTAACAAAAAGAGCATGGTACTGGCATTAACATAGACATGAACACCAAGAGAATAGAATATAAGACACTGAAACAAATCCAAATATTTACAGCTATCTCATTCTTGATAAAGGTGAAAAAAATGTATGTTGGAAAAAAGACAACATTTTTAACAAATGGTGTTGGGAAATCTGGATATTCATATGTAGAACAATGAAATTAGATTCCTATCTTTCATCCTGCATAAAAATCAAATAAAAATGAATCAAAGACCAGGAATTAGACCACAAACCATGCACCCAGTAGAAGAGAGCATTAGATCAACACATCCATCATATAGGTACAGGCACTGACTTTGTCAACAATACCCCTAAAACTCAAGAAATAAAACCAAAAATCAATAAATGGGACACTATCTTCTACACAGCAAAGGAAATGATTAACAGAGAGAAGAAATAGCCTACAGAATGGGAAAAAAAATCTTTGCTAGACACTCCTCTGTCAGGGAATTAATATCCAGTATATATAAAGAACTCAAAAAAATTTAATGCCTAAAAAAACAAATAACCCAAATAATAAACGGGCCAAAGAAATAAATAGAACTTTTCAAAAGAAATCCAAATGGCCAACAAATATTTTTAAAAAGGTTCAACATCTCTAGCAATCAGGGAAATTCAAATCAAAACTATACTAAGATTTCATCTCAGAATGGCACTCATCACTAATACAAATAACAATAAATACTATTGAGGATGTGGGGGAAATGGTATTCTTATACATTGTTGGTAGGACTGAAAATTAGCATAAGCACTATGGAAAGCAGTGTGGAGAATCCTTAGAAAACTTGGAATGGACCCACATTTTGACCCAGTTATCCCACTCCTCGGTTTATACCCAAAGGACTTAAAATCAGCAAACTACAGTAACACAGCCACATCAAGGTTTATAGCAGCTCAGTTCACAATAGCTAGATTGTGGAACCAATCTAGATGCCCTTCAACAGATGAATAGCTAAAGAAACTGTGGTATATATATACAATGGAATATTATTCAGTCATAAAGAATAATAATATTATGGCATTTGTAAATAAATGGATGGAATTGGAGAATATCATACTAAGTGAAATAAGCCAAACCCAAAAAACCCAAAGGCCAAATGTTTTCCCTGATAAGTAGAGAATGATATATAATGGGGGGGGCAGGGAAGGGAGAGAAGAATGGGGGAACTTTAGATTATGTAGAAGGAAACGAGAGGGAGGGGGTATTAAAAATGATGGAATGAGACAGACATCATTACCCTAGGTACATGAATGATTACATAAATGGTATGAATCTACATCATGTACAATCATAGAAATGAAATGATGTACCCCATTTGTGTACAATGAATCAAAATGCAGTCTGTAAAAAATTAAAAGATAAATTTTTAAAAAAGATAATATTTATGTCAAAAAAAATTAGAGAACACAATCATTTGTCTCCTTGGGACAAGTGACCACCTTGACAATGAAAGGGTACATGTCTGAGAAATATTTGATATCTTCATTAAAGTCTTTGCTTTACTTCTCTCAAAAAAAAAAATTATGGAACGGAACTACCATATGACTCATCTATCCCACTCCTCAATATTTATCCAAAAGAATTAACATCAGCATATTATAGCAATATAGCCACTTCAATTTTATAGCAACACAATTAACAATAGCCAAATTATGTAATAAACCCAGATACCCATCAACAGATGAATGGATCAAGAAAATGTAACATATATAAACAATGAAGTTCTACTTGGCCATAAAGAAGAATGAAACAATGGCAGCTACTAGCAAATGGAAAGGAAAGGGAGAAAAACATGTTAAGTGAAACAAACCAGATTCAGAAAATTAAGAGCTGAATGTTTCTCTCATATGTGGAAGCTAGAGCAAAATAAGGGAAAGAAAATGACAGGGCAGGAGATTGGATACTGTACAGATACAAGGTAGATCCGTAGATTAGAGGAAATAGAAAGACAGGATAGAGGAAAGAAGGAAAAGGAATAGAAATATGTACTGAATTAAACAATAGCATATTATATACACATATAGATGTACCAAAAATAATTTCACCCATATATATGTATATACATACAGAGATACCAAACAAAATTAAATAAATGAGAAAAAAGAAGATCTATCAAGGAGAGAGAAAGAGGGAGGGAAGGGATAAGGGAGAGGAAAATGAGGATTGTAATCAAATTCCTGGAATGTATCATTTTGTCAAAATGAACCCAAATACTCTGTGTAATTATAATGCTCTAATTTTTAAAAACTTACAAACAGTACACAAATTTAAGAAAAACTATAGGTAAATTACAGAAAGATCAGTAGAGGAGAGGGAAAGGAACAAATGATTCCTAATGTTATATGTAACTAAAAATTTTAATAAAAAAGAAACTTGTTCAAATTCACACAGACACAAAGAATACAAAAACTAATAAATGATGGAAAGGATGTGGAGAAAAAGGAATACTTTTACACTGTTGGTAAGATGATAAATTAGTACAATCATTTTTGAAATCAGTATGGAAATTCCTCAAAAGACTAGGAATTGAACCACCATATGACCCAGCTATACCACTCCTCTGTATTTACCCTACTAGCAATACATCATACTATAGCAGTACATGCAAACCCATGTTTATAGAAGCACAATTCACAATAGCCAAACTATGGACCCAGCCTAGGTATCCATCAATAGATATGGATAAAAGAAATGTGTTATATATACACAATGGAGTTTTATTAAGCCATAAAGAAAAATTAAATCATGGCATTTGCAGGAAAATAAATGGAACTTGAGATCATTATGTTAAGCAAAATAAACCAAACTCAGAAAGTCAAGGGTTGTATGTTTTCTCTCATATGTGGAAGCTGGAGAGGAAAAAGGAAAAGAAAGGTGGAGGTGGTCACATAAAAAAGAGAAAGGGAAATCAGTAGAGACAAAGGATCGGAGTGGGGAGTGAGTGGCAAGTGGGGAAGGAGAGGGGAGTGTTTGGGAGTACATTGACCAAATTATATTGTTATATTGCATGCATATATTAATATGTAACAACAAAGCCCCCATATGTACAACTATAATGCATCAATTTAAAAATGTAGGGGAAAAAAATAAGGCTGGTTAAGCTGAGTCCTAGACTGTAAAAATTTGATACTGACTTGGTTTGAGGATTTTTTTTTTTCAACAGGCCACTGTGCTTGGTGATTGAAACAGATCTCTGAGATTTTCTACATTAGTTCAGTATATTCCAAATTCATTATATTGATTATTTCTCAAAATAAATGCTCTCCCAGTTGGAGATAAGTTGGGAAAGGAAGTACGATTAATTGGAGAAATTTTAATATTCCTGGAACTTAAACTGCTCAGTTTTGAGTGGGGAATTTAAAACTGAGCCAAGAGCTAAAAAGTAATTTTTTTACCTTTGAATTTACCCTATGTTAATTTTTAATTTATTATAAACCAAAGTCAAACTTTTTTGAAAAGCCCAGTGAATCAACTTAAACCAAAAGCCAACCTAGGTATATTCCAAAATTGTTGAAACTGAATATTAAAAAGTTATCTGAATGGAGAAACAAACCCAATTCTGTCCTATTTGACTATTTTCTTATATATCACAGGACAGACAAGAATGAAAAGATGAAAACAATATCCCGAAGCCCAACACCCACAGTAAAAGCAAGCATTATAAACACTCCCATAGTGTTTTTTCATCAAGTTCTTCCTGTTCAGAAACATTATGTATCCATCAAATAAAACAACAGAGGCAGTGATTGCTTATGTCCCATTAAAATAACTGAAAATCCATTGTATAAAGAGAAGATTTTTTAAAAGGTAACAGGGAAACGTCTACCAGACTCAGCATTCCCTCTTCCCAAATGCATTTGTTAATTTTTCCTAACAATACATATTTAACTAAATCTAAGCCAATTATCTCTACAAATCACAGCCAATCAGTTCATGAAAATTATATAGATTCATGAAGTAATCTGAGAAGGAAGTCAAGAAGAAATCAGTTGAAACAGCAGGAAAACTGCAGCCAGGGCTCTGGCAAGTGAAGTGTCCCAAGCCTTCACTGCCAATGTCCTGACTTCTTTTTGTAGTTGGATCAATTGATTCAAACAACTCCACAGCTCCAGCAGCCTACTAATTCCCCTAATGAAAAAATATCAAGCACTGCTTCCAAACAAGAGCCAGCTCTGTAGTTGTCATTTTTCCATATTTAATATTTTATGTATTTATACAAGGTGCCAGGTGCTACTTGTAGCATAAAAAGAAATTCTAGACTCAGTGTTACCATTTCAAATGAGTATTCAGTTAAGTGCCTGATTAAAAGTACTAGATCAGCACATGTGATCTTTAGTGTCCCTAAAATGCCAGTTTGAAATAATACCAAAGGATTCTGGAGATTAAAGCATTGAGGAAATAGTCAAAAGGAAACTGTATTAATGCTCTATAAATATTAATGTTTAAAGTAAAAAGAAAATGTTTAAGCATAAGAAACAGCTAATCTGACTTACTTATTCAAATATGGCAACCAAGGAGTAATCGAAAATGAAGTATTACAGAAAAATATTTAATTTTTCTGAACTTAATCCATTGACTTTTCTACATATTTTCAAATGAATTTACAAGATAATTATACCACGTATTAAGAAGTTTACATCTCGCATCTCGAATAGAGCACTAATCTCCAGGAGTTATAAAGAACTCAAAAAAACTAATACCAAAACAAACAAACAAACAAACAAATAACCCATTCAATAGTCAGGAACTGAGCAGACACTTCAAAGAAGATATAGTCAATCAACAAATATATGAAAAAATGTTCACCATCTCTAGCAATTAGAGAAATGCATATCAAAACTACTCTGAGATTCCATTTTGCTCCAATTAGAATGGCAATTATCAAGAATATAAGCAAAAATAAGTGTTGGCAAGGATGTGGGGAAAGCAGTATGGAGATTCCTCAGAAAATCCTGCACCAAATAGAAGACACAGTAGGCCTGAATCTTCATCATGTTTGCTTAGAACCAGACTTCTTTAACAAGACAAAGCACAAGAAATAAAAGCAAGAATCAATAAATGGGATGGACTCAAACTAAAAAACTTTTTATCAGCAAAGGATACTCAATAATGTGAAAAGAGAGCCCACAGAGTGGAGAAAATCTTTTCCACACACACTTCAGATAGGGCACTAATCTCCAAAATTTATAAAGAACTTATAAAACTTTACACCAAAAATACAAAGAACCCAAACAATAAATGGGCCAAGGAACTGGATTAGACACTTTACAGAAGAAGACATACAGACGATTAATAAATATATGAAAAAGTGTTCAAAGTCTCTAGTAATTAAAGAAATGCAAATTAAAACAACTCTAAGATTTCATCTTACTACAATTAGAATAGTTATTATTAAGAACACAAACAATAATAGATGTTTGCGCAGATATGGGGAAAAAGAAACACTTTTACATTGCTGGTGGAATTGAAAATTGGTGCAGCCACTCTGGAAAGCAGTGTGGAGAATCCTCAGAAAACTTGGAATGGAACCAAAATTTGACCGAGCTATCCCACTCCTCAGTTTATACCCAAAGGACTTAAAATCAGCATAGTACAGTGATACAGTCACATCAATGTTTATAGTTGCTCAATTCACAATAGTTAAACTATGGAACCAACCTAGATGCCCTTCAATAGATGAATGGAAAAAGAAACTGTGAATATTACACAATGAATATTACTCAGCCATAAAGAAGAATGAAATTATAGCATTTGCTGATAAATGAATGGAGCTGGAGAATATCGTGCTAAGCAATGTAAGCCATATAATCCCCAAAAAACCAAAGGCTGAATGTTTTCTCTGATATGTGAACATTGATCCATAATTGCAGGGAGGAGCTAGGGAAGAATGGAATAACTTTGGACTGGGCAGAGGGGAGTGGGGGAGGGGAGGGGGTGTGGGAGTGGGAAGGATAATGAAATGAGTCATATTATTACCCTATGTACATGTATGATTGCACAATAGGTGTGATTCTGCATCATGTACAGCCAGAGAAATGAGAGGTTGTGCTCCATTTGTGTACAATGTGTCAAAATACATTTTGCTGTCATGTATAACTAATTAGAACAAATTTTAAAAAAAGAAAAAAAAGCTTACATCTGACCCAGAAAATTAAAACACAATCATATCTCAAATGAGTTTTTCCTGGAAGGAATGGTTACAAATGTTAAAAACAACAAAATTAGAAATAGTTCTATGTAATTGAAGACACACTTGTCTTGAAGTTTAAAGTATACATCCTTACCATGCCATTAAATAACTGCATAACTAAATAAGTCACTACCACTCCAAAGTTTGATTATGTTATCCATAACATGGAACAATTTGTCTTCACTTATCTATTTTACATTGTGAAATCAGTTGAAGAATATTTACCAGTAGGCAACATACTAGACATGTATGAAATAGAGGAAAACAGAAGAATTAGAATCTACAAACTAGTTTTATGGCTTACTATTTTATAAATTTTAAAGTTCCATAAAATTTTAAGAGGACGCTGACATTAAATTCATGAGATCTTTCAGGAATGAATGAGGACGGAAAAATGGTCACTTGGTAATTTTTTATTGAGGCCTGGGGTTGTGGTTCAGTGGTAGAGCACTTGCCTAGCAAGTGTGAGGCACTGGGTTCCATCCTCAGCACCACATAAAAAATATAAATAAAATCAAGGTATTGTTCCCATCTACAACTAAAAATATTTTTTTAAAAAATAATAGTTCAGCTAATTTCCAGAATCTATAAAGAACTCAAAAAACTCTACACGAAGAATACAAATAATCCAATCAACAAATGGGCTAAGGAAATGAACAGACACTTCACAGAAGAAGATGTACAAGTAATCAACAGATATATGAAGAAATGTTCAACATCCCTAGTAATAAGGGAAATGCAAATCAAAACTGCCCTAAGATTTCATCTCACCCCAATTAGAATGGCGATTATCAAGAATACAAGCAACAATAGGTGTTGGCGAGGATGTGGTGAAAAAGGAACACTCATACATTGCTGGTGGGGTTGCAAATTAGTGCAGCCACTCTGGAAAGCAGTGTGGAGATTCCTCAGAAAGCTTGGAATGGAAACACCATTTGAACCAGCTATCCCACTCCTTGGCCTATACCCAAAGGACTTAAAATCATCATACTACAGAGATACAGCCACATCAATGTTCATTGCTGCTCAATTCACCATAGCCAGATTGTGGAACCAACCTAGATGCCCTTCAGTTGATGAATGGATAAAGAAACTGTGGCATATTTATACAATGGAATATTACTCCACAATGAAGAATGATAAAATTATGGCATTTGTAGGCAAATGGACGAAATTGGAGAATATCATGCTAAGTGAGATAAGCCAATCTCAAAAAACTAAAGGACGAATGATCTCGCTGATAAGCGGATGAGGACATATAATGGGGGGTGGGAGGGGTTAGCATTAGGTTTAGGGTTAGGTTTAGGGTTAGGGATAAGGTGAGCGGTAAGAATGAAGGAAAGAAGGACTGTATAGAGGGAAAAGAGGAGTGGGAGGGGTGGGGGGAAGGGAAAAAAAATAAACAGCATTGCCCTATGTAAACGTATGATTACACAAATGGTATGCCTTGACTCTATGTACAAATAGAGAAACAACATGTATCCCATTTGTATACAATTAAAAAATAAATAAATATATATAAAAAAAAATAATAATAGTTCATTGAGCATCATCTCTATGAAGGGTACTAAGCTAGACACCTGTGAAAAAATAGAAAGATACATTTAGAATTTAACAATTAAAAATTATTTCATAATGTTTTTCCTATAATCAAATCTGAAGAGTATAGGAACTAGAAATGACAGCAAATTGGAACAAGTTCTATCAGGAGAGAATGATGGAAATTGGATTATGGTTATGATGTACAACTCAGTAGACATACTCAAAATCATTGAATTGTACATTTAAAATAAATTTAATTAAAATTAAGTTAATTTTATGATATGGAAATCATATCTCAATAAAGCTGTTTTAAAGGTCTTCTCGTAAGCATTTTATTAATGAGAAAGTACAGGCACCATAAGATGGAGTAAACAGGCATTCACTTCTTTTGAGGCAAACTGGAACATAAATTCTTGAGTCTTCATTCAGTAACTTCCCAGTAAACCCTAAGGCCTCAAAGATGTGTTTGTACTATAAACCTTCCCATGTAACTTCATACAAACTTGGTGCTTCTCCTAATGTGCATTTCTTGAGGCAGGATTTCTGTGTCTATCTTTTATCTTAATTGCTCTCCTGAGCTCCAAGCTTATCATTCAGGATCTACTATCTCTCATAAGAGCCTTAAATTCAATGTCTAAAACCCATAAATTGTTTCTCTTCTATTTAAACACCAAATCAACATCTCAATGACCAGTCATAATCCTAAGTCTTCTTGATGCTTCCTCCCTCCCTCTGAAAGGATTCTTATCACTTTCCAATTTGCAGACTATACCTACTTCCTTTCTCTAATTCATTCTGTACTTCACTCCATTATTTCATAACCAGATGGCTGTGTCAGCCACATCACTGGCCTTTGCCTTAGTAACAGTCCTAAAATGGAAATCTGTTTATATCATTTTCCCATTTAAAATTCTTTAACGTCTGGGTGTAGTGTCACACACCTATAATCTCAGAAACTTGGGAGATTGAGGCAGGAGGATCACAAGTTCAAGGGTACCCTCAGTAACTTAGCAAGACCCTGTCTCAAAAATAAAAAGTGCTAAAAATGTAGCTCAGTGGTAGAGTGTTCCTGGGTTCAATCCCCAGTACTGGAAAAAAGAATTCTTTTATGATTCCCCCTTAGCTTTCATAATATTAGTTCAAATATTTTAGTTTAGCACATTGGTCTTTCTTTTAATTTTTAAATTGGCACATTATAATTATATAAAACAGGGGTTTCATTGTGATATATTTATATATGCACAAAAATAATTTGGTCAATTTCATTCCCCAAGACCTCCTCTTTCCCTCTTCTCCTCCCTCCCCAGATCCCCATCTTCTACTCTACTAGTCTCCTATTTCATGAAGTCCCTGTTTTTGTTTTTGTTTTTGTTGTTTTCCCTTTTTCTCTCTAGCTTCCACATATGAAAGAAAAGATACAGCCTTTGACTTTCCAAGTTTGACTTATTTCACTTATTTCACATATTTGTTCTCAAGTTCCATTCATTTTCCTGAAATGACATAATTTCACTCTTCTTTATGGCTGAGTAAAGTTCTATTGTGTACAATTACCACATTTTCTTTACCTGTTCTTTCATTGATGAGCACCTAGTCTAGTTCTATAACTTAGCCATTGTGAACTGTGCTGCTATAAACAAGGGTATGTATGTATTTCTATAATATATACTGATTTTAGTACTTTTGGATAAATACCAAGGAGTGGTATAGTGGGGTCATACTGTGGTTCCATTTCCAATCTTTTGAGGAGTCTCCATACTGATTTCCATAGTGGCCATACCAATTTGCAATCCCACCAACAACGTATAAGTGCTTCATTTTCCCGACATCCTCACCAGCATTTGTTATTGTTTGTATTCCTAATGATTGCCATTCTAACTGAAGTGAGATGAAATCTCAAATTAGTTTTTGTTGTTGTTCAGAAAGTTTTCATTTATCAGAATGTAAATAATAAAAATGCAATTCATATAAATTCTTCAGAAACACACTAGAGCTTCATGATAAGTATATGAGGTACTATATGTGTTAAATAGCTTGAGTTATTCATTTCACAGTATATGACAAAACACCATGTACAACATATATACATTACTTGATTAAAAATTTGTTTAAAAATAAATTTTATTATTCCCTAAAGTTTTCAATAAGAAATTTAAAACAAATTCAGTAAGTTTTCCCTCTTTGTCTTTTTTTTTCATTTCTCCTATAATATCTGAAATATCAGTCCTAACCTTATTTTTCTTTAAATCTTAATGTAGCTTTATGTATTTTCCCTAAGATCTTATGCAAAATATTCATGGCTTCTAACTGCTCTTACCTGAACAGTAATTTCTCCCTATATAAACTGTTGAGGGTTTTGACAATAAAAAGCTTTAGAATGCATTTTTGTTTGCATGTACCTACCTTTCAATTAAAAAAAAAAGCCTCAACTACCACTGATGGCTAATGTATAAGTTTCTGTCAATAAATACTCATCATATTTAGAATCATTGTTCAGTCTACAAATGCTTTATAACAATTTGTGTAGCAAATGTAAATCATATATTTGACATAAGTTATTAAATATTGGACCAAGGTTAGGGAACCTTCATTATTTAACTATATGTTAACTCAGGGCAGATTACAGTGTATGTTTCATTGACAGTTGCTCAGTGACCCATGTTTGCTCTTGTTGATGGTCTTAATCTATGTCCTTGTAAATGCTGAATCATAATTGCATCTCTGGTAGGGTAGTCTCAGTGGAAAAACAATGATTTAATAGAGACAAGAAAGCATAAAGAAATCATGAAATGTATAGGTACAAAGTATTAATCAAAAGGAGAATAGCATTTAATTCACCCAATGTTTAAAATGAAATATACTTCCATAGTGATGAAAAATTCTGTTTTTTAGAGAAAGTTCCAAGAAGAAAGAAGTAAGACCACTGAAGAAAAATTTGTGAAAAGTAAGGAACTCTTTGATGCTGTGCAAAAAAGAACAAACACAAAAAATATAGCAGGGACTTATATAAGAGAATAAGGGGGAAAAGATCAGAAATGTGCTTATAATATTAAAGATAAATGGGAGGAGAGAAAAGACAGGTCTTTCTCCATTATATTCTAAACGAAGGCAAGAAATAAGAAACTAATCCATTTTTTTCGGAAAGAAGTGTGTGTGCCCAAAAGAAGAAATCCCTATCTTTAAAGCAGATGCTACCCCCTGCCATATACATGGGCACATACACATACACACACACACACACACACACACACACACAGAAAAAATCTATAAAACATTATTATATGCTAGGGGGGGTGTGTGTGTGTGTATGTGTGTGTGTGTGTGTGTCTGTGTGTGTGTCTGTGAA
Source organism: Sciurus carolinensis (assembly GCF_902686445.1). Taxonomy (NCBI): domain Eukaryota; kingdom Metazoa; phylum Chordata; class Mammalia; order Rodentia; family Sciuridae; genus Sciurus; species Sciurus carolinensis. Next base: position 119,462,439 of record NC_062217.1, read on the forward strand.
CACAAGCACACATGTGTGTGCATGTGTGTTTTATAGGTAACTACAGAATTTTTCTTAAGGAGGACACTGTCTATACTGAGAAAAATGCCATAAGGCATAAACTGAAGTGGACAGTGATATCCTGAGAGCACAAATTAGCAGACGTCAAGTTTGGTGGTAGAGAGATAGCAACTCTTTACCACATTCAAATGAACAGGAGTTTAGGGGTGTGAAAGAGAAGAAGTGGAGAGAAAAAAAGGTGGAAGAGCAAAGATATAACATTGCTAAAGTACTTTAAAAATTTCTAACATCCAAATTGAAGCCACTTATGATATATTGGGGGGGGGGCAGGATATTGTTCTTTTTATACGTGAAAGTGTATTTTGACATATTTTACATATGTGGAACTTATGATATATTGTTACAAAACAGAAACACCTCGCTTCCATCTTCCCAAGTTCCTATAAGGTTTGCTATATTCATAGACAATCATTATTGAGAGAGATGGTAGGGGGATCCAATTCTAGATGAATATAATGCAGAACAGGAATAGAAAGGCAACCCATAAATGAAAGCATGACTTCAGTAAAAGCAAAAGTTTAGAGCCCAAGGTGACCTTGGATATATGAGTTCCCAGAGAATTCACAGAAATCTTGAAGAGGACATTATATTTGACAGGATACAGAATGAGGGTACAAATCAATTATATCTAGATCTTAAGGGCAAGAAGATCCCAGCAGACAAGTAGTTCTTTGACCATAAGTAAGTAGATTGTGAGTAATTGAAACATGAAGGTTAGAAAAAAAGGAATATAAGCAAGCTAGCAATGGTCACTTAGAGCTCTTATTGGGTTATTAAGAGTAAGTCATGCCAAACTAAATTCATTTCCTTTATAACTGAGATTACTAGACTGATAAATCCATGATGTCACAGACAATATATCTTGATTTCAAAAAGTCTTTTGGGGAAGAGATTGAGGCTGAAATAAAGAAACATAGTTTATACAGTAGCCCAGTGAAGCAAGCTAACATCTCATTTCAATAACTTTACTCCAAGTATGCTAATATTTCACTGGTTTTAACACAAAGGAAGACATGACACTGTTGTCCATGTCATTAAACATTTTTTATTAATAACTTGGTTAAAGAAATTTGATACTGACACCAGGCTAAGAGGAGATGAAAACAATCAAGAGCCAAAAAGATCCTGATGAACTACAACAAAAATCTAGATTGGACAAAATCAAATTTGATAAATTTAAATGTAACACCTACCTTTTCATATTTAAAAAAAATGAAACTAGTATCAGATGAGGAAGACCTTAACTAAGAGTAGTTTAAGTTCAGACTTGACAGTATTATAACTCTCAAAATCAACATGAACCAACAGCATGACAAGGCTACTGTAATAGGTAAGATAATATTAAGACATTAAACAGGGAGGAAATTATCTGAATTTATTTTGGAATTTTCACATCAAAGAGTTTGTTTAAATTTCAAAATGTTTTGATTTCTACATTTTATGTGACTTACTTACAATCTAGAATACACATAGAAAAATATTTCCAGAAGTGATTTTGGGAATTTCTATTTCTTGTAATGGCAAAGTAGTAATTCAGTCCAATTCAACTGCTGAGAGAAATGAATAAGGTTTGATGAAATATAAAATACTTCATCTTAACAACATCAGAGCTAATAAGATAGTGAGAAATTTCCTGAGATGAGTGCAAGAAATGCAATGCTCAGCACACAATCAAATATAGCAATTCACATGAAAAGACAAGACACCATGAGCAAACCCCAAGGAGATGATAAGCAGAAGCAGACACTCAGAAAGGCTGGACGCTGGGTTTTTTAGATCTTGAGCGTAACAACCTATTTATCATGCTCAAAAGTAGATCAAAATAAAGATTCAAAATTTCGATAGGAAACTAAAAATTATATCTGTGACATAGCCAATTTGAAAAAAATAAAATTTCAGGAATGTTCAGAGTCATCTAAAACTGTCATCCCAGGCATATCCAAGGATCAATAAATTTTTAACCTAGATAAGGGGAGAGATAGACAAATCCCGAGAGAAAATTATTTGGAAAATGCCTTTTCTATTTCTTATAATGGCAAATTAATAATTCAATCCAATTCTGCTGCTGAGGAAAATGAATAAACTTTGGTTTAAGCAAAGATAAATAGGTTTCTTTGCTGCAGTATTTCTCAGCAATTTTAATATACTTATGTGCATTGAAAACTTTCAGAGTAAATTTCTGTGTGTGATTCTGATCATAAAAAAAATTTTATTCATGTTCCATATTTACAAGATAGGTGCTAAGGATACTTTTCAGGAAATGTTATACTTAATAATCCTCATCTTGATCATCTCAAAAAAAAATTAGGCATTTTAGCCAAGCATGGTGTTGCATCCCTATAATCCCATTGACTAGGGGTGCTGAGGGAGGAGGATCACAAGTTGGAGGACAGCCTCAGCACATAATATATATATAGTGAACACCTGTTTCAAATTTTTAAAAAATAATAAAAAGAGTTTAGGATATGGCTCAGTTTTAAAGTTCCTGTGGATTCAATCCCCAGTACCCTCCACCTGCCAAAAAAATTAGCATCTTAATTTTACACACCTTGAAAGAAGTGAGTTGATAGCAATTCATGTATCACCTTTCCACAGGGATGAAATAATTATGTGAGTTACTTAGAATTTATCACAAATGGTCTTCCTTTCTCTTTGATAAGATGCCACTTCACTTTTCACAGATGAATTATTTTGTACTATACATACTTACAAATTACTTAAATGATCTATAACAAATACAGGTTCTGACAAGGCACCAGTAAGTGTGAAGAAAATGGTTGGATTTTAAAATATTTTCTGACATACCTAACATCCTGAACATCCAATTATAGGCCCAGGAACTTGTCTAAATACTTCTAATAGTTATTTGTAGGTAAAGCTCTTCTAACCCTCAGAGTACTGAGTTTCAAAAGTGTTTTTTTTTTCCCCCTGTTGCTTTAAACAAGATATTTAAATTCAAGTATCTCAGTTTCCTCATTCGTAAAATAGGAATCAGTACTATTAGGAGCATCAAGTTAAAGAAGATAATCCAGCACATGTTTACCACATTATAAAACCCAATAAATATTAAGTATAATTTTTATTGCAAAAACTACTTTGATGTTTATTTAATGACAGGATTTGTGAATTACCTAGCACTGGGCCTAGCTCTTAGGGGATCTCAATTGAAATGGAAATGAAGGTCATTGTGTTCTTATAACATTTATCTCCTAAGTGATTATAAAGTGGAAATTTTCATCTTACAAGAATCTTTCATTCTTCCCTATTTCAACAAATTAGAGGCTGAAATATAGGAAATACTGGGTTATCAGAACTAGGAATCACCTGGCACTCAATCTTTCATATTCATTTCTTATTTACAGCATTTATTAGTGTTTGTGTTCACATACGAGAAAACTAAATCTCAGAAATGTTTAGGGATTCAACTAAGATTGTTCAACAAATTAACAACCAAGTAATAAGAACAAAAAGAGAATTTCTTTTTTATAGTAGTAAAATTATCAAAAAAAAGGTATATGAAAGTACCAAGGAAGAGTCTCTCTAATGTTAATAGTAAATACAAGATGCAAAGAAAAATTTAACTTAGCAATTAGAGAAAAGGATTTTGATAAGAAGGTCAATCAAATAAGGTCATCACTTGCTTAATGGATAAGGATAGCACAACAACCAGGCTTTTTTATAAAAACACAGATGTACTTAGGGACAGAAGTTTATGGGTCCTACTTAAAGCAGGAAACTCAGCAGAGATTCCAAGAAATTTTTTGCAACTTTTTCTTCTGGATAATATCATAAACTAAATAAATTAAGAAATTTAAAAAGGCTTTTCCTACTGAAACTATGCTGGTGAAATTGTCAGACAAAATAAAGCAAGAAAAATATCTTGCTTTCCTCTCAGTTAAAATGTATTTTTACTAATCTTCATTTATACATTTTCATAATGGATTACTTTAGACACCACAAACTACTGTAAATATGCACTAATTACCCTTGATCTAGAGGAGTTTTCAAAGTAGAATTCATTTACAAACTAGAATAAACTTCCAACATCTAAAGAATTAAGATTTCTCTCAAATTATTTATGTCTATATTTATTATGTGATCTATATATTTCTTTTGTTATTATTTATTCATATTTATGTATGGCATAAAAATATAAATGGCCAAAAGTCTAGAACTTTCTCTTAACCATTTCATTATGAGCAAATCGTGTTCTGTTCTTCAATTTCCCACTGGCTTTAGGACTAGCTTCTGGCTTTATTCTTTTGAGATATATATTAGTCTTCAAAACCTAAGTCGGTCAGTTTTTGATGGGTGACATTAAGAAATGAAGGTGAGGCAAGGATGCACCTGGATTGACGCCAGTTTCAGGGAATGGAATTAGAAGTGAGAACAATGCCAAAGCAAACTAAGCCATCTTTTACTTACAGATGACACATGCTGCAAGAGACACATGACATCAATCATGTCCGCAAGGATAAGGAGTCTGGTAACTGCAGCCAACAAGGCACGGGCAGCTTGAACCACAGCCTCCCTTTTCGGGAGATAACAGGGGTCATCTGTAAATCTCTCAGCTGATACCTTCAGAGCTTCACCTGAAAAACACAGCCCCAAATAAGTTATACTTTAAGTTTTAACTTATGCCTATTTCAGCATTTATCATTCAAACTGATTGCAAATACAGTCCGTGACTAAGCATAATATTAAAATACTATCAGTTGATGCTAGAATATTGTCTCTTAATAAACAATGCAGGTTCAAACTGACACTTGTTTTTGATAAATGCTCTGAAGTTTAAGAAGCATGATCCTATCTTACTTCAAGAAAATTATGCTCAATTGAGTAGCAACATCCAGTAAAAGTTGCTGTCAACTTCTGCATTTGCTGAATCTCAATTACTGTGAAAAATTTCATTATAAGACTTCAATCATAAACACTCTTGCTTATAAAAATAAGTTAAATATTCATCAAGTTAGTTTTTAACTCAATGGATATTAGAAAAGAACTAACCTGTAAAATAATGAGAACAGTTCTCTGATAAAAGTTTAACATAGGCAGATTTATTCTATACCAATATAGTCAATTATATTTTAAATTTAGTCACAAAGGCAATACTTCACAGCACATAATTGTCAGAGAAATGCCATGTCTACTATTTTTAAGGTCTTTTAAAGTTTTTTTATTATAAAAATAATGTGTACTCATTGTTTTTAGAAGTTCCCAGTTCAGAAGGGTCTAAAATAGAGGAAAAATTCCCCTTTTCCCTAATCGAGAAATATAATTCATACAGAATTACAACTACTTTTTAGATCTTTTTAATTTAATCTTATTTTTATCATAAAATAATATGTGCCATTTCTTTTAAATAATACACTACAAAAGAGTATAAAATAAAACTTTAAAATTCTCCATGCTAATCCCTAAAAACATCAACTGTTCATCTCTTATATCTCTATCTAGAAATATTTCCATGAACATATAGCTTATACATATGTGTATATATGTAAGCATATATACATATGCTTTATATGTGTGTATATTTTGTTTATGTATGTTTTATGAAAATATACTCATATTAACTTATATTTTCCACAGAGATTTTATAGCATAAAAAAGTTTTTTTCCATATTATAAATGGAAAATATAAGTGGTTTCATACTGTAGAAATTTTCTACAATTTGTCATTTTCACTGACTAGTATATATTCTTTTCACACTGGAATATAGATATCAGGCAGTAATATAATATAGCAATTAACAGTGTGGATTCAAATCAGCTTCAATGCCGCTGTCCTTGGACAAGTCACTTAACTTTTTTATGATTCATTTTTCTTATTTGTAAATGGAGTAAATAGAAACAATAAATATCTACTATTTATGAGGAATAAAGAGTACTTGCCACTTGATTAGTAATATCATTCTTTTAAGTGCTTTATTGACATACTATAATATATGAATATTTTAGTTTTCACTTATTCATGAATGTCAACATAACGAATGGAATAAATTACTATTAAGCAAAACAAACAATATTGTTTCTTATCATAGACAAAACCTGTGAAGAGAGACTGGGACTGCCTCAGCATTTTACCATGTCTCTTTTAGCTCTCTTAAGCAACTCCAAGTTAGGAACTCAGATTCTGAAAGTCGAAGACTTCTGAGATCACATTCTTTTTTTTTTTTTTTTTTTTGCGTGCTGGGGATCGAACCCAGGGCCTTGTGCTTACAGGGCAAGCACTCTACCGACTGAGCTATCTCCCCAGCCCCTGAGATCACATTCTTATCCATCACTTCTTGTTCTAGGAACTTGGACACTTAAATATTTTCAGTGTCCTTAGCTACATGGAAAAGATAAAAATTATTACTGGTCTCACAGTGTTTCTGGGATATTTAGATAAGATAATTCATATTTTATATTTAGCACTGTATCTAAAACAAAGAATGCATTCAACAAATAGTAACCTTATTTCTCAGGAAATTTCTAGTAAAGATGGTAAATTTCTAATACCAATAAAAGGATGATTTTTATGTGCTTCTCTGCAAGTCAGAACTGCCACTAGGAGACTGAAAAATTAAACTGACCTCCAAAATTTAGAGAGCAGGTGTATTTCCACACATACAAAAAAAAGATTATCTGTTCCTACTGTGACTCTGAATTGGAGAGTTATAATGGTCTTTTGGAGAATACTGTTTTTGATTTCACATACTACTAAATGTATATTGAAAAAGAACTATGTATTTTTGACTCAAAAAATACTAGGATGTTGAACAACTGGGCTGAAGAACCAAACTCAGAAAAAGATCATTTAAACAACTATTTTAGTCTTTGTCTCTGTTAAGGTAGAGCAAGTCAGGTAATACAGCTGGAAGGAGAAGTCATTCCCTGAAGTCATTAACATAGAGGCTATGAGTTAATTTCCTATTATTATTGTCCCCACACACCACCCCCCAACCCAAGTACTCCTAATCCTTTTCAGTTGCTTTTAGCTCATACTTCTGACCCCAACTTAAAAATCACTTTCTCTGCAAATCCTTAGACCCCCATTATTAAGGCAGGTGGTACAGCAGAATTCTATGCCTCTGATCATAACCTCATATCCATGTAATGAACAACTTGTATCAAAGTCTATCTCCTGTACCATAAGAATAGTAGAAGCAATATTCCCAGGATCTAGAATAGTACCTGCTTTATCACATGTATTCAATATAAGGGATCACTGAAGGAATATGTAAATCAGCATTATTCAACTTTTTTTGACAAAATGCATTATTCCTATATGACACATGACAACATCCTAGGCATCCAGGACATAGAGATTGGCACAAACCAATTTTGTGGCACAAGAAGTTCATAATCAACTTAGAGTGAACATACTCTGATAGATACAATCTAAGCAGGGTGCCGTAGAGCCTATACAAATTACAAGACACAGAGAAGGACTTACCTCTGCCTGAAGTGTTAGAGGACAGAGGAATGTTATAAGTAAGAACAGAATGTTTCAACTGCTAACAAAGAGCTAGTTATCAACTATAGCCCCCTCACTGTCAAATTTTCTGTCAGAAGAAAATGACTGTTTTCCTAATAGAAAATTTTATTCTTAATCTACATGTAGGGAGTCTACAGTTTTTAAATAGCATTCCCAATCTTGCTTATCATGCTGTAACTTTGAAGTTTAATGATTAGTGTTATGGTTTAGATTAGGTATGCCCCAAAAGATCATGTGTGAGACAATGCAAGATAGTTTAGATTTAATAACCTAGTCAGTGCATTAATCCCCTGACAGGGATTAACTGGGTGGTAATTATAGGCAGGTAGGGTGTGGCTGAAGGAGGCAGGTCCCTGGGCCATGCCTTTATGCCTTTGGGATATATGTTTTGCCCTGATTGAGTAAAACTCTCTCTCTCTCTCTTCTCTCTCCTCTCCTCTCCTCTCTTCTCTTCTCTCTCTCTCTCTCTCTCTCTCTCTCTCTCTCTCTCTCTCTCTGTCTCTCTCTGTCTCTCCTGGTACCATGTTCCCAGCTGCTTTCCTCTGCCACACCCTTACACCACAATGTTCTGCCTTACCTCAGGGCCCCAACAATAGAGTTGGCCTAGTCTATGGACTGAGAATGCTGAAATCATGAGCCCCCCCACCCAAATAAATTTTCCCTTCTCTGCATTGTTCTTGTCAGGCCTTTTGGTAACAGCAGCAAAAGAACTGACTAAAACAATTAGGAAATTCCATTTTTTTTAAATACATACAAATGACTACATTTTGCCTTCATAAATCCCACTTCATGCATAAAAGCAATTTACTAAAGATCTTGAAAATACCACAAAAACTAGGTACTGAAAGCTTTTTTCTACTGGACTCATTTGGCTCTTTCCTATAAAATATGCTCTTTTAAATCTTAAAAGAAAAATCAGTTATGAAAAATCAGTTATGAAATAAGGTACAAAAGTATAAGTCTATGAATATTTACAGAGGCATGTCTCAAGCATATGTAAGTGTAATATATAAAAACTTCTGAATATAAAAACTGATATATAAAATTATTATGTGATAGTATAAGTAAACCTCAGGAGTACAAAAAGAAAGTTTTGACCAAATATACACATTACAAAATATTCTTCACTTTACAAAAGATTCCTACAATGATCTTTCACAAGTTCCTTTACTGCATTTAAAAATGATTTCACTTCTCAAAGTGATTATGTTGATTATAAACTTGAAAGTGAAAGAAAATATGGAATAAGCAAAATATCCAGAGGAGAAAGAAAGAAAAACCAAAATGAAAAGGAACAGGTACTAAATTTCAAATATCTTCCAACTTTTATAATTAAGATTATGTTTATGATTCAATTAAGATTTCTAGAATATGCCTTGGGTCATCCTTCTGTGTGTGTGTGTTTTACTATACACATGTAACATGCACTAGTGTCTATTAATTGATCTAATATATAATAACATTCTCTGGTATAATGGGGTTCACTGATTGAAATTGGGCACTAAGGGTTTGGTTTTATTTATTTTTAATTGGGAAACTGCCAATTTGAATTTGAAAGCTCCAATGAGGTAGAAGCTTGAATATAACTTTGGAGCAGACTATTCTTTTATTTGGCAGGGAAGAAATAAGATGACTTCAATTAGATCCTAAACTTACACAGATATTTTTTTAAAGGCAAATACCTTCCTTTAAAGAGTTTGAGACAGTGTGGCTAAAGGAAGAAAACCTTATCATGGCAGAGGAAAGATGGAAACTGCTGCTATGCAGAATCAGGCTTGGGTGCTACAAGGGTATCAGCAGGTTTACACACTCAGAGTGAAACTGCATATGGTTGCCATTGAAAGATACTATGTTTTATTTCTTTTTTATTATCTTCAAACTCTCAATGAAGTCTTAATAAAGGCTAAGTATTACCCATTATTAAGACATGACTTTTAAAATATATTCTATCTAATATACGAGTCATACGTTTTCCATTCTGGTGGTGAGGCAAGTGCTATTCTCAATTCTCTGCAAATGCCAAGGCAGAGTAACAAAGACCACATTTCTTTTCTAAAACCAAAAACGACAAAAGAGGTGAAAAAATAGTTATTAAAGCGCTGAATGTCAGGCAGTGGAAGATAATAATCCCTGAGAATTGAGAAACAAACAGAATAAGCCTTTTGCTAGTTCCAGCTTACTGCCAAGAGACTTCTCAGACCACAAAACAAGAAGGGAAACCACAGCAGAACCTGACAAACTCTGAACTGAGAGGCAAAGTTGAGAGTACTGGGGGATCAAGGCAGCTAAAACACACATGGTAGAGAATAGGAAAGGGGAGAACTCAGAAGATCTACAGAGGTTTCCACTTGAGTATTCTGTTGAATAATAATCATCCCACACATGGGAAGAAAATACCCAAATCTGGAGCAAGAACCATCCAAAAACATTTGAGGTTACAGGTAATTTGGCATTCACAGAGAATTGAGAATATCACTTGTACCACCACCAGAATGGAAAACTTTATGACTTGTATATTAGGTAGAATATATTTTTTAAAAAGTCATGCCTTAATAATGGGGAATACTTAGCCTTAAACTGAGCATTGTCCCAGCCCTTCCTAACAAAGCAATTCAGAGAAAGCAAATTGCAACCTTCAAGACCAGCAGCAGACATGCATTAGGGAGTAGCTTGGACAGATAAAGGCAAAAGGAGGCCATTAAAATGAGTCAACTAAAGTGGAAGGTCATGACCAGTCAGCCATTAAGCACTGAATCACTGGGAACTCTCGAAATGAGCTTGAAATACTTTGATGGGACTAATTATATAAAACTTGAAAATATCAATTTTTCATTAAACAAAGTTTGATTAAACCAGTTTCTATAGAAGTAGTGGAAACATCTCCTAACATCTCAACTGCAATATAGTAGAAGCTGTCTAAAGAG